>NC_092067.1:27372365-27614865 GCF_039877785.1 Chaetodon trifascialis
ATAAAACCAGAAATTGGACACAATTAGCTAGCTAGCAAGCTATTTCCTTGGTGTAAGGATGGGATGCAGACAAATACGGACCTGCTGCTGTCTGAGCCGCTGGTTGGCTGCTGGACTGAACTGGAGTGAACTGGAACTGGACAGAAGACTGACTGGACCTGCAGACAGAAAGACAGACAGAGAGACACAAGTCTGAGCATCTTTGTTATCTGTCATGTGTTTGCAGTTGATAGACATTCGTGTAAGTCAATCAATCAAAAGTGGGCGTGGTTTAGTGAATATGGGTACTTTCTCTCTGTAAAAGTGAGATTCTGCCACAGAGGTACAAAATCAATCAAGCTGCTTCTTTTATGGGTAATTTGCTTCGGTCTCAGGAGAAGAGGACGCTACCAGATGCTAACAGATGCTACCAGACGCTATAAGATGCAACCAGATCTAACAGGCGTGCATAGATGTTAACAGACACTAACAGACGCTAACAGACGCTACAAGATACTAACAGATTTTAACAGCTGCTACCAGATGCTAACAAATGCTCACAGATGCTAACAGATGCTAACAGATCTAACAGACGCTACCAGATGCTAACAGTTGCTAAGAGTTGCTAACAGATGCTACCAGACACTAACAAATGCTCACAGACGCTAACAGATCTGACAGACACTACCAAATGCTAATAGACGTTAACAGATGCTACCAGATGCTAACACTTCAGTGAGAAAAATCTGTCCAGGTGTTACTGATCAGGTGTCCTTCAGATGTGAGGACAGACCTTGACCTGAAGCACAGCATCAGTTTCTGTGGCTCTTTGTTAATATCATCAGTCAAACTCCTGTTTACTGAATCTCAGCTATTGATTATTAGTTATTGATACTGTTTCACAGCTGCTTCCAGACAAATAACAAAACTTAACAAATGAATACTGAAGTCACTCTGACCGGAGCAGCTGCACTTTTCCTCTCAGCCACCAGAGGGAGCTGCACAGGAGCTCTGCCCCTCCAGGAGGCGGCCTGTCCAGGCTGAGGCAGGAGGCTCTGCTGCTCCTGCTCTGCCTGGGAGCTGGGAGCACTGGGAGCACTGGGAGCACTGCGAGCGGCTCTGTCCACGGTCAGGTTGCTGGTTTTTGTGTCCTCGGTCCTGCAGGAGGAAGAATCTGTGTCAACATTTCGATCTCTGTCTGATGCTTCAGTCTCTTTTACATGTTTCTGTGAGTAATCTGATTACTTCACTGCTTGTACGAGTGATTTCTATTCATTGAATTGTTTTTGGGACGTCTGTTAGTCTGTCACACTCTCAGACGGACAGACTTCCTGTCATTGATCTCTGATCGCTGATGGATTCACCTGCTCTGCATTTAAGACGCCGATAGTGACACCTGTCAGACAGACAGGTTAAAGGTCTTAGTTTAGAGGGATGAAACCACAAAGTGAGTCTGTAAATATGGACAACAGGTGAGCTGTATGTTTCAGGTGTGTCACCTGTCAGTCTTTGGCTGTCTGTGGTGTTTGGAGCTAAAGAAACTCAGAGCGGCTGTTTCCTTTGAACAATACCGTCAAACATTTGTATCTATGGAGCAAATGAGTTTGATGTCGACATCTTGGAGACGCTGTGAGGCAGGTGAACGAGTGACACACCTGGAGGAGTCCTCAGGAACACCTGAGGGGACAAACAGGACAGAAATATTGACTCTTAAATGTCCGTTATTCTGTCTTAGCAGCTTTTCAGAAGACCTGATGGAAAAACTCTTTAACGTGATTGGTCGTCTCACCCTGGACGTTGAGGACGGCGGTGGCTGTTGCTGTTCCGGCGCTGTTGGTGACCAAACACGTGTAACTTCCTGCATCCTCCACACACACTTCCTGTATCTCCAGGAAGTACAGACCCGAGCGCTCATAAATACTGACCCGCCCAGAAGACTGAATCTCCGCCTCCCCCTGAGAGAGACAGACGGACAGACAGACGGACAGAGAGTCAGAGAGAGTCTGTCTCTCTTAAGCAAAGCAGTCCTTCTCCACAGTGGCGTCTTCCAGCTCCTCCTCCTACCTCCTCTGACCTCAGTACGGCAGCCTGAGTAGGACATGCCTGTCCAATAGCACATCATTAACCATGTCAGGTCCTCTGGTCCAGCAGACGCTGTCATTGCTGTCTGTGTTAGAGAACGTGACCTCAAAGGTCTGTTCATGGATCTCAGAGCAGCTTCAGACCAGAGACCATCACTGTGGTGTCTGGTCTGGTTCTCAGGCGCTTTAAGTCTCACCTGTCTGAAAGGACACCGTGTGTTTCCTATAATAACATGAGGTCTGTGTTGTCTGCTGTGAAGTGTCCCTAAGGACTCAGTCCTCTCCTGTCTCACCATCAGCTATGGATTCAGTGTTTGCTGCTACGCTGATGACGCTCAGCTCTACATGGCTGAACGTCTCAAAGGTCTGATGGTCTGCTGGATGTCAGGTCACTTCCTGTCCTGAGCTGTGATGTAACTGAGAAGCTGCTCATTGGCCCGCAGGGCAGACACCTGTTTGATGGAGCGACAGTATGGCTGCGTGATCACAAAGGTCTGGGTTAAGCTGCTCTGACCTTGTACCATGTGACCTGGGGCTGCGGCCGTCCCGTGGCTTTGGCCGAGAACTTCCCGGTCTGCCCCAGCTTGGCGAACACTCGGCTCGGTTTAGTGACGAACTTCGGCGGACTCTCTCCCCAGATCCTGGGCCTGTTCTCAGTCGCTGGGAGGGCAGAGCGACACCTGGAATTATGGGAAATGGAGTTCTATGAGCAGGAGTCAGTAGTCCGTCACCGTCAGCCACTTCCTGAATGACAGGTGAGGGTGTGTATATACATCTTCAGTGATGGGACGCATCGCTAAAGTGAGGACTTAAGACGACTGTGTCCCCCTCAGTCTCTTCTGTTTGACTTGTTCTGTAAATGTCTTCACCTTCACTCCTCAGTGTTTAAACTTTTACTTTTTAGGTCTTTTTCAGCCTTCAGTTTTGATAGGTCAGCTATGAGAGACAGACAGGACAGAAGAGAGACAGACAGGTGAAGACATGAAGCACAGTTGCTGTTGAGGACAGGTGAGCCACCACGTCCTGAAAGGTTAATACAGGTGTCTGTTTTGTCCACTGTCTCATTAACCAGAATGCCTCAGGAGCAGGAACCCACATGAATGTGACCTCGGTGCCTTGTTTTCAATACGGTGCTCTTATTTTGAAAAGTTAACCTGAGTCTGAACCTGCTCCAGAGCTCTGAGGAGCTACGACTCCTCATTTATAGCCACCACTCCCCAGAGACAGAGAGACGGAGCTGAGGGAGGACGGCAGGAAGGAGTGGAGCTCACCCTGCTTTGATGGAGGACGGGAGGCCGAACGTCTTCCCAGAATGCTCTGCAGGTGGAAAAACACGAGAGCATCAGAGAAACAGCAGAAGCGTCACTAAAGACATTAAGAGACAATAAGAGACAACGAGAGACACTAAGAAGACACAGAGAAACAAAGAGAAGATCAAAATAAGACAAAACAGAATCAAAGACTGTTCAGAGGTCAGAGGTCACAGCCTGAGGCAGCACAAAGACCGCCAGAGACACAGACAGACAGAGACAGTCAGAGACAGAGACAGAGACCACACACACACACACACACACACACACACACACACACACACACACACACACACACACACACACACACACACACACACACAGACACACACACACACACACACACACAACATTCACATAAATGAATCTGAGTGAAATGTTTTCAGACAAGTCAAAGGTTGAGGACGTCCATCAGACTCTGATGGACGAGTCAAAGGTTGAGGACGTCCATGAGGACTTTTGGTTTGTTGGTTTGAAGTGAGTCTGAAACTGAATGAAGCAAATGTCCAAAACACAGAGCTGCTGAGGACTCGAGTGTGAGGAGACTCTGCTGGGGTTTAATACAGGAAGCTGGCGTCCAGCTGTTTACGACGCAGTAAAACACACATGCACACACACACACACACACACACACACACACACACACACACACACACACACACACACACACACACACACACACACACACACACACACACACACACACGCGTCTCTGAGCTCATGTTTGGAAAGCTGCAGTTTTAATGATGAACAGCATCAACATTCAAAGAAGAAGAATCTGTTTCTGAACAAAAAAATAATTTAAGCGTCATCAAAAACAAACTCAGAGAATCAACGAGAGACAAAAGCTCGTCTGAAATATTTCTTCTCTGCTGATGAGCTAAAACACTCTTCATTAGTATTTGTGTCTGAGCCAGACGCGTTAGCAGCTGTCACGTTAGCATTAGCAGCTAAGTCAGCAGTCATTAGCGTCGTCTTATGGACAGACACTGTGTCTGTCCTGAGCGAACGTGACGTGACGTCAGCGAAGCGTCGGTTTTAAAGTCGCAGCTTTGGTTCTTTCCTGCGTTGAAGTTGTCCGTCTTGTAGCTCGCTGAGCTAAAGCGTCGAGTGTTTTTTCAGTGATTTTGCTCTCGACAGCGCGAATGAGAGAAAGTGTGCCGGCGTTCTGTCTCTCCACAGCTGCAGGTTTGAGGTTACTGCAGGACATTTCTTTATTTCCTGGTAGGTCTCCTGGTTTATTTTCCTGGGCCTTGTCCAGGACGGAGCTGCACAGATGACAGCATATTGATCTGTGATCGTCTCGTCATACTTACCGTTGCTGCTGGGTGGAAAACAAATGGCTCAGACTTCATTGGCTCTGAAACAGACACATCAGCGCTTGCATAGTCCACCATTGTGTGACTTTCAGCTGCTGAATGCTGCGTAGCTTCAGGCTAACGGGCTGTTGGTTAGCGCGTTGTGTGCTAGCTTTAGCTGAAAGGTTAATAAATGTGGCTTAAACGTTCTCAGCTAGCCTTAGCTAACAATCACCACTTAATGATGCCTTGACTGGTTCCAGTGATTTAAACTGGTGTGATGCTGATTATGGTTCAATCCTTAATTAATTTTATAAAATCTATTTTTAGACATATTGGGGCATTTTTATTCTTACTGTCGAACAAAATACTCAGTAGTACTAGTCGTAGTATTAGTGATAGTAGTCCTGGCATGAGGAGTACATGGAGAAATCCTAGCATTACATGGTATTAGGAGTATCAGTTGTAGTATTAACAGAGGTATTCAGGTAGTATTAGAAGCACAAGTCAAATTGCAGGTATTCGCACCTTCCAGAAGAATCTCTACGGTGACCTGCCGGCTCCCAGCCTGATTGGTGGCCTGACAGGTGTAACGGCCAAAGTCCTCCTCTCTGACCCCGCCCACCACCAGGCTGAAGGTGCCCCGCCCACCTTGATTCACGACACAGCGCTCTCCACCAATCACAGGCCTCCCCTCTCTGTACCATGTGACCTGAGGCTCAGGATGACCACGCACCTGAAAAACAGAGGTCACAGGTGTGAACGGTCCTGACAGTGGCTGGAAGAGACACGTCTTGTATGGGGACTCTACTCTCGTCTGATTGGCTGACGGAGATGGACCCTGTTTGACTTTGCAGTCGAGTAAGACACGAGACTCGTAGTGTCCAGCCATGCTAGCGGCTCTGAGGCTGCATTTAAAGTGGTGCTTTGAGCGAAATGCTAACATCAGCTTTAGTGTGTGGGTATGCTAACATTAGCTAATTAGCAGTAAACACACAGTTCAGCTGAGGCTGGTGGAAATGAGGATCATCAAAGTGATTACAGTTCATCCTGGACACTCATCCAACAACTCATCGTGTCTGGACCGAAGCGGTGAAGGACTGAGCGACATTAGCATCGACAGAGACACGCAGCTAGCATGGCTAATAAAGTTCACATGATGTGGTGAAACATTATTAATTAAATGTCAGGAAGGAACGTTTGAAATAAGTGTGTGCGTGAGTGTGTGCCTGTGTGTGTGTCTGTGCAACATGTGGCGTGCAGATGTGTGATGACTTTGTGCTCGACTCCCATGAGGCTTTGCAGCTCCATCAATCTCTATGTTTTGCCTCTGAGCTGTAAACTGATGCTCTGCCGGTGCGTTCAAGTGCTGTGGGATTAGCGACGCTCTTCTCAAAATCTGAAGCAGAAACATGTTTTAACTGGCTGAGCTGAACCAGAACTGAACCAGAACTGAACCAGAACTGAACCAGAACTGAACCCGGACTGAACAGGAAGAGCAGACAGAAACAATCAGTGCTGATGTGTCTGGATGACTTCTTCTCAGCAGGATGCAGCCGGTCACAAGATCTAATCCCTCTCTTCTCACATCCTCCTCCCTTGTTTCCTCTCTTGTCTCCTCCCTTGCTTCCTCTCTTGTCTCCTCTCTTGTTTCCTGCCTTGCTTCCTCTCTTGCTTCCTCTCTTGTTTCCTCTCATGTCTCCTCCCTTGCTTCCTCTCTTGTCTCCTCCCTTGTTTCCTCTCATGTCTCCTCCCTTGCTTCCTCTCTTGTTTCCTCTCTTGTCTCCTCCCTTGTTTCCTCCCTTGCCCCTCTCTTGTCTCCTCCCTTGTTTCCTCCCTTGTTTCCTCTCATGTCTCCTCCCTTGCTTCCTCTCTTGTCTCCTCCCTTGTTTCCTCTCATGTCTCCTCCCTTGCTTCCTCTCTTGTCTCCTCTCTTGTTTCCTGCCTTGCTTCCTCTCTTGTTTCCTCTCATGTCTCCTCCCTTGCTTCCTCTCTTGTCTCCTCCCTTGCTTCCTCTCTTGTCTCCTCTCTTGTTTCCTGCCTTGCTTCCTCTCTTGTTTCCTCTCTTGTTTCCTCTCTTGTCTCCTCTCTTGCTTCCTCTCTTGTCTCCTCCCTTGTTTCCTCCCTTGCCCCTCTCTTGTCTTGTCTCCTCTCCTGTCTCTTGTCCCTCTTTCGTCTCCTGTGCTGCTGTGCGTCCATAGTTCAGTATGAAGTGATTAAACCTGGCTTCACTCGCTCACCATCTGTGTCGTGGTGATGCTTTCAGGCTGAACTCAGCTTCCTTGCAGCTGTGTTACGTTTACGTTCTGCCATCTAATATAAATCAGAATGAAAGGAGGACCGACTGAAACAAGGCTCCAGAGGACAAACCGTCCTGCTGTCTGTGACCTCTGTCAGACCTTTGGTTCGGTCCAAACGTTCCACGTCTACTCTAACGGCTGAGACGCTGGTCGGAGCCGTCCTGATGACGCTCCTGCTCCCACAAGATGAACCTTTTGGACTTAAAGACCTCGTGATGTGGACTGACAGACTGATGATGGAGGAACGGAGCGTCTCACCTTCCCCTCCAGTCGGGCGTCTCCACCCAGCACCACCCGGGCGTTGCGGGGAGGGAGGATGAACGCCGGAGGCTCGATGCCACGGGAACTGCATGCTGTCACCTGGGAGCCGGTGGAGGACGCTGAAGCTAACTGGATGTCACTCATCGCGCTGTCGGACAGGAAACACACATCAACATGAAAATACACCGATGAGTAACAACATGTAAACATCCGGCTGTCGTCTCACAGACCGATGGTTGAGCTCGCCGTCAGACCGCCGATCAATAAACAGATCACTAGCTCTGTCACACCTGGCTGTCACGAGTCTCTGGTATAACGATCCATCAGAGTTTGGCTGCGCCGTGTTCAGCCGGACGGCGTCTGAGTCTGAGCAGCGTTCACTGACCAGCTGCCCGTCACTCATTGGTTACGATGCTAAGCCAATTGAAATCCTAGTTGATCCACGAGGAATAAACTGTTGACATCCAACAAACTGTCTGATTCAAACAGTCCTGATCATTCTGAAAAGTGCAAAACATCATGACTTTAAGGACGATGATGCAGGAAAACGACGAGATTCACGCCTTTTTCCAATTCCAAGAAAAACTGGATGAGTGTGTGTGTGTGTGTGTGTGTGTGTGTGTGTGTGTGTGTGTGTGTGTGTGTGTGTGTGATGAGGGATGAACACATCAAAGACATGAAGATAAAAACATTGTGTGTGTGTGTGTGTGTGTGTGTGTGTGTGTGAGATCACATGTGACTGGCTCCATCTTTGACCTTATAAGGAAACGCTTCATGTTTTAAGTGATGACTTTCACTTCACTGATCGTCTTTGTTTTCTCAAATCATCAAATCAAGCTTTATTTATAAGGCACTTTTCATACTTCCAAGCAACACAAAGTGCCTCAGAGGCTAAAAACAGCAAAAAGAAAAGCCAGCCCTCCCACCCCCATAAACACATAGAGACATATAGAGACTAACAGACACGCACGTACGCACACACACCCGCACACACATATTCAATTTTCAATTTATTTATTTATCCATACGGACAAGGCAGGGAATAAGCCACCTTAGGGGGCCGTCCACACCGAGAGGGCCCCTGGACCATGACTAGGGAGCGCCACCCGAGACCACCCCGACCCAGGCAGACAGGAGGCCCCACACCGAGGCGCAGAGGCCTCCAGCTCGACTTCTGGAGTCTGCAGACTGATCCCAGCTCAGCCTCGGTGCTTCAGGATCACAGGCAGGAACAGGAAAAACAAACGTCCATAACTCCAGTTAGAACTCAGAGAAACAAGACGCTCGTTAGAAGAATCGTCCTGGTTTTACTTTTCTTCAGCGTCGCAGTGAGAGCTGTCTGCACATCCATGTTAGGACCGCTAACCCTGCTAGCGGCTAACCGCCAACAGGAGCTGCTAACGGCTAACCGCCAACAGGAGCTGCTAACGGCTAACCGCCGACAGGAGCTGCTAACGGCTAACCGCCAACAGGAGCTGCTAACGGCTAACTGCTAACAGGAGCTGCCAACGGCTAACAGGAGCTGCTAACTGCTAACAGCTTCTTTGGCCAACATGCCAGAATGTGAACAAATGAAAGTTGTCTCATCCCTCTTATGATGGAGGTCTATGGGGAAGGTGATGTTTTGTGGCGGTGTCAGGGTGTTTGCTCAGGACGAGCGCGCCGCCAGCCGTCAGTTACTTCAGGCTGTTCGACTTCACGTTGTTTCGGCTGGATGTGTGTTGGACCACCAGACGGTTCAGGCTGAATGTTTTCAGAACAAACAGAATCGCCTGCTGTCACACTGAAAATATGCTGCTAATACACGCAAACATTTTCCAGCTGCCTTAAATGGCTTTAAAGTCTCTAATAGCTACTAAACACACTTGTCTTTTCTCTTTTTAAATACCATTTTTATCTTACAGTCGACCTTTGCTTCCTATTAAGTCCACATTCGTGCTGAAACTGCAGCGTGTTTCTGTCCCATCGCTGATGATTTCCAGACATTTTCTCTTTATATAAAAACAAATGTCCTGCCACATTTTTACAGTCAAACAGGCCTCAGCAGTCTGCATCCAAAAACTGCTGCAGTCCTCTGATAATGCTAACGCTAATCCTGCCCCCACCAACATTTAGACCAAAATGTCAAAGTTCATTAGCCACAGCTGATGGAGCATGTGAAGGTTTGTAGGCCAGAGCCATGGCCACCATCTTAGCTTAGAGTGTTAGCATGCTAACATTAGCTACAGCACACTGTTTTGTCAGGGAGAAGTTAGAAGCTAATACAAAAAACTAGCTTGATATCTTTTCTTGTACTTTCAGGTGTGTTTAACTGGTGTTAGCCTGATGGACAAGCTAACACTGACACAGACGCTGATGTGAAATATTTTAACCAGACAGAACCTTTAACACAAGCTAATGCTAAATAGCTAACTGACATTAGCGCTGTCCATGCGTTCCTTCTCTTACTGTTTATTATGTGGTACACACTGATGTCACCATCATGTCACCTGCAGGAGGTCTCTGGTGATTCTGCCATTGTGGTTTGTATCAGTGGACAACAGGTGGTGGTGGAGGAGTTTGTTGGGTGGTGCAGACTGAACCACCTCCAGTTGAACATTGACAGACTTCAGAAGCACTAAGCCTCCTTTGACCTCTGTATCCACAGTCCATCATTACTAAAGACAAGTTTCAAGACCTATGAATGTTGTCATGACGACAGATCCAGGACAGAAGACCCAGAGGTCCCCCTGCTGCAGAGCTGAAGCTCATCACAGTTACCGGCCTCAGAAATCAGCAGTTAACAGCAGAAACATCTCAACATCCAGTGATGGAGCAGACTGAGTGAATCAGGCCCTCATGGTCCAGCTGCTGCTAAGAAACCACGACTGAGAGAGACCAGCAAGAAGAAGAGACCTGCTCCAACCAAGAACCTCAAGGACTGGACGAAAGACAAGAAGAGACCTAGACTCTAGTCTGATGCTGTGTCTTCACGAGACACAGAGAAGGTGATTGGATGGTATGTGCGGCTCCACTGTGAAGCAGCAGGAGGTGGAGGTGTGACGGTGTGGGGGTCAAAGCACCCTGAACCAGCACGATGGACAGCTGCATCACATGACCTGAGCCAGCGGAGGTGGCTGGAGATGAGCCGGAGCTCAGAGGAAGGAAAAGCAGCCAATCGGTGTTCAGCATACAAGAACTTCTTCAAGACTTCTTCAAGACAGTCTGTGTACTTGTACTTATTTCTCCTCTGTGGTACGAACAGCTGAGTACTTGTTAGTGTACTGCCAGTAACTCTGTGGATGCAGCTGAACCAGGAAACAGGAAGAAGAAGAGAGCTGATAGAAGATCAATAAACAGTTTCGACTGACGCAATGTCACACAGAGACACAGATAAGAGACGAACAACACAGAAACCAGAGCTGAGAGTCTGAGAGGACACAGGGTGTCCAGTCTGCACGCACACAGAGACACACAGAGACACACAGAGACACACAGAGAGAGAGACACAGACACACAGAGACACACAGAGAGACACACAGAGACAGATAAGAGACGAACAACACAGAAACCAGAGCTGAGAGTCTGAGAGGACGCAGGGTGTCCAGTCTGCACGCACACAGAGACACACAGAGACACACACAGACACACACAGAGACACAGAGACACAGAGAGAGAGACACAGACACACAGAGACACACAGAGAGAGACAGAGAGACAGAGACACGCAGAGACACACAGAGACACACAGTGAGACACAGAGACACACAGAGAGAGAGACACAGACACACAGAGACACACAGAGAGACACACAGAGACAGATAAGAGACGAACAACACAGAAACCAGAGCTGAGAGTCTGAGAGGACACAGGGTGTCCAGTCTGCACGCACACAGAGACACACAGAGACACACAGAGACACACACAGAGAGAGACACAGACACACAGAGACACACAGAGACACACAGAGACAGATAAGAGACGAACAACACAGAAACCAGAGCTGAGAGTCTGAGAGGACACAGGGTGTCCAGTCTGCACGCACACAGAGACACACAGAGACACACAGAGACACACACAGAGACACAGAGACACAGAGAGAGAGACACAGACACACAGAGACACACAGAGAGACACACAGAGAGAGACAGAGAGACAGAGACACGCAGAGACACACACAGAGACACAGAGAGACACACAGAGACACACAGTGAGACACAGAGACACACAGAGAGACACACAGAGAGACAGAGACACACAGTGAGACACAGAGACACACAGAGAGACACACAGAGAGACAGAGACACACAGAGACACACAGAGAGACACACAGAGAGACAGAGACACACAGAGAGACACACAGAGAGACAGAGACACACAGAGAGACACACAGAGAGACAGAGACACACAGAGAGACACACAGAGACACACAGAGAGACAGAGACACACAGAGAGACACACAGAGAGACACACAGAGAGACAGAGACACACAGAGAGACACACAGAGAGACACACAGAGACACACAGAGAGACACACAGAGAGACACACAGAGAGACAGACATACACACACAAACAATAACACACACACACACTGACACAGACACACACACACACACTGACACAGCAGCTTCATCATTGAGCCAAAACTCAGCATGAGAGAGAGAGAGAGAGAGAGAGAGAGAGAGAGAGAGAGAGAGAGAGAAGGTCAGTGAAGCTCTCTCGTCCATCTGTGCTTGTCATTAACAGATTATCAGGAGGAAAAACTTCATGTTTCTCTGAGAGTTTAAGTTTGGCCTTCAACTAACAGCTCAAGCTAACAGGTCCCAGTCAAGATCTCACGCTAACAGTATGAGGCTAAAGCTAACAGGTCCCAGTCAAGATCTCACGCTAACAGTATGAGGCTAAAGCTAACAGGTCCCAGTCAAGATCTCACGCTAACAGTATGAGGCTAAAGCTAACAGGTCCCAGTCAAGATCTCACGCTAACAGTATGAGGCTAAAGCTAACAGGTCCCAGTCATGATCTCACGCTAACAGT
Organism: Chaetodon trifascialis; assembly: GCF_039877785.1. NCBI lineage: Eukaryota > Metazoa > Chordata > Actinopteri > Chaetodontiformes > Chaetodontidae > Chaetodon > Chaetodon trifascialis. The sequence continues at coordinate 27,384,611 of NC_092067.1, forward strand.
ATGAAGCTAAAGCTAACAGGTCCCAGTCAAGATCTCACGCTAACAGTATGAGGCTAAAGCTAACAGGTCCCAGTCATGATCTCACGCTAACAGTATGAGGCTAAAGCTAACAGGTCCCAGTCATGATCTCACGCTAACAGTATGAGGCTAAAGCTAACAGGTCCCAGTCATGATCTCACGCTAACAGTATGAGGCTAAAGCTAACAGGTCCCAGTCATGATCTCACGCTAACAGTATGAAGCTAAAGCTAACAGGTCCCAGTCAAGATCTCACGCTAACAGTATGAGGCTAAAGCTAACAGGTCCCAGTCATGATCTCACGCTAACAGTATGAGGCTAAAGCTAACAGGTCCCAGTCAAGATCTCACGCTAACAGTATGAGGCTAAAGCTAACAGGTCCCAGTCATGATCTCACGCTAACAGTATGAGGCTAAAGCTAACAGGTCCCAGTCATGATCTCACGCTAACAGTATGAGGCTAAAGCTAACAGGTCCCAGTCATGATCTCACGCTAACAGTATGAGGCTAAAGCTAACAGGTCCCAGTCATGATCTCACGCTAACAGTATGAGGCTAAAGCTAACAGGTCCCAGTCAAGATCTCACGCTAACAGTATGAGGCTAAAGCTAACAGGTCCCAGTCATGATCTCACGCTAACAGTATGAGGCTAAAGCTAACAGGTCCCAGTCATGATCTCACGCTAACAGTATGAGGCTAAAGCTAACAGGTCCCAGTCATGATCTCACGCTAACAGTATGAGGCTAAAGCTAACAGGTCCCAGTCATGATCTCACGCTAACAGTATGAGGCTAAAGCTAACAGGTCCCAGTCATGATCTAACGCTAACAGTATGAGGCTAAAGCTAACAGGTCCCAGTCATGATCTCACGCTAACAGTATGAGGCTAAAGCTAACAGGTCCCAGTCATGATCTCACGCTAACAGTATGAGGCTAAAGCTAACAGGTCCCAGTCATGATCTCACGCTAACAGTATGAGGCTAAAGCTAACAGGTCCCAGTCATGATCTCACGCTAACAGTATGAAGCTAAAGCTAACAGGTCCCAGTCAAGATCTCACGCTAACAGTATGAGGCTAAAGCTAACAGGTCCCAGTCAAGATCTCACGCTAACAGTATGAGGCTAAAGCTAACAAGAACAGCTGAAACTAATAGTCCATTAATCAATGAGTGTATTGACAGAAAATGATTGATCATCTGTTGTTTTAATGGTTTATTGATCTCTGCTGTGGAATCATGTGATGTTTGATCTTCTCAGACGTCTGATTGGCTGCTTTTCCTCTCAATCATCTCAATGTGTTTGTAATCATAGGAACCAAACAAACATGGTGAAGGCGTCACTTTGAGACCACATCTCTCACTGTTTTCACAACGTTTCCAAAGCAAACGATCGATCAATCGATCGATCGATGGAGGAAATGATCAGCAGATTGATCCAGAATGAAAATAATCACTAGTTTAAAATGAGCTCCAATTCAACCAACAGGAACGTCCTGCTGAGACATGAAGGATCTAAGACCTGAGACCAGAGACAAGAGGACAACAGGCACAGGAGACACTTTACTGCACTCCCTACTTATTACTTATTATACTCGCATACTTTTCCAACATTTTCACTGCAGGACGTTTACCTTTAGCAGAGTACAGTGTGGTATTAGTACTTTTACTGTAGTAAAGACTGTGAATACTTCCTCCAGCTCTGCTCTAATATTTGAATAACTGCTGATTGTTCTCCTGCCTGTTTGGACGTGGAGCAGCTGGTGTGACAGACAGACGTCTGTCTGTCTGTCTGTCTGTCTGTCTGTCTGTCTGTCTGTCTGTCTGTCTGCCTGTCTGTCTGCCTGCGAGTGGATGTCTGTCTGTCAGTGGACAGATGTCTCTCTGTCTGTGGACAGACTTCAGACACTCACAAAGTATCTGTATCTGATCTAAATGACACAAAAATACATCTGTACCTTTTGGAAAGCAGCTTTTCAAAATAAAACAGGAAGCAAAGACGGGATAATCAAATGAGACACATTAAAGACGCAGCTTGAAGGAGACATTTCAGACTTTCTGTCCAGAAGAAACTTCAAAGGTAAAGTTCCCAGCATGCACCAGGGTTCATGTCCAGGTTGGATCTTTTGATCGGAGGAGATTCCTTCACGTCAGCCGAGCGTTTCATAAACATCCTGACAGACTGTTTCCCACATCCTTCCAGTCCAGTCCCAGTTCAGACACTGGTGCTCCTCTGCTGTCTGGCCCATCAAACGTATTGATCCACAGAGATCAATGAAGGGACCCATCATGTTTTTTATTGTCTGTTTGTTTAACAACCAAACAACAGTCAGACTCTGCTGAATAAACAGTCATCATCATCATCATCATCTTCATCGTCAAACATGTTCCAGAGGAAACTTTGGATAAACTGAAGCTTCAGGAAGGTTTTTCATGTTCATTCATGTCGCTCTGAAACCATAAAAACTTTTCTGCTTTTCTTCTTAATATGAGTATTACTGCGTTTTTAAGGGTGAAAGTATGAAGTCTTTCAGTTCCACACTGGAGACAAATCAATAAAAGAACTGAAATGATCAATAATTAAAAAACAACTTTTTTAAAATTCTCGCTGTTTGTAACAAGTCCCTGCGTCAGATGTCTAAGTCTTATCTTATCTGATCTTAACTTATCTTATCTCCTGTCCTCTCTGTCTCGGGATCGGTCAGTCATTGATTGCCGTTAAAGTCATTGATTAGCTGATCAGCTGATGACTGACTCCTCCTCCTCACACTTTTTCTTGGTCTCTTTTTAAAAAGTCGACATGAAGCAAACGGTCAAAGTGAGGAAAACGCGCGCGCGGACGTAGCAAACGAGCAGAAAACTGATGAAGATGAATGAAAAGAGGAGGAAGAAACACTTACTGACGTGACGCTCCGAGTCTGAACACGAAGAAAACACGAACTGAGGAGGCTCTGTGCTGCGCGGCGGCACGGCGCAAGAATCAGCACATTCATCAGCGGGCCTCCTCCTCCTCCTCCTCCTCCTCCTCCTGCTGCTGCTGCTGCTGCTGGTTTTCAGTTTAACTTCTCCTCTTCCTCCTCTTCCTCAGTCTGATTTCCTCTCCAGCGCTGAGCTGCAAACTGCGTCTGTGACTGAAAGCAGAGCTGCAACAGGAGGACGCGGACAGGGCCGGACCCACCGACTGCAGGGCCCCCCCAGGCCCCCCGAGGCTGCCTGACGAGATAAGATAAGATAAGATAAGATAAGATAAGATAAGATAAGATAAGATAAGATAAGATAAGATAAGATAAGATAAGATAAGATGTTGGAGCAGCAGCAGGACCGAATCAGCACAGACAAAAAACTGAAGACACTGAATTTAAATGCTGATGCAGACGTTTGTGATGATCAGCTGATGAGTTTAAACACACACACACACACACACACACACACACACACACACACACGTTGCTCTGAGGAAGAAGAACATAAAGTCTTCCTCCCTCTGATCACTGAATGTGTTTAAATCTTCTGGTCTTCTTTTCTAATCGTGACGTTTTCTCTGTCCGGAGAAGAAAACTTGTTTTTCTTCTGAACAAACAGAATCTTGTCCTCGTGGTCCTAAAGGATCCAGTCCTAAACCTGGTCCTAAAGGATCCAGTCCTAAACCTGGTCCAAAAGGATCCAGGCCTGAACCTTCTTCTCTTGGTGTTTCAGTAAAGATCTTGTCGTCTTACCTAGGCCTCACCAGCAGGGGGCACCCTCAGCCAGAGGCTCACATGATGGAGACAAAAGTTGATGATGATGATGATGATGATGATGAAGTTCTGCTTCTGGTCTGTGGACATGGTGTCAGTGTCATGACGACCAAAGGTCTGATCTGTCTGATAATCAGCATGTTGTTGTATGTTGTTGTTGTTGTTGATCCTCACACAACAACGTGAGCTCAAAGATGCTGAAGATGACGGCTGATGACGACGACGACAATAAAAATCATACTAAACTTCATTTTTTGGCGTCTTTCATAAAGAATTACAGCTCAAAGTGCTTCAGATAAAAACTCAGGCTGAACAGAGATCATGTCCAATGAGATGGAGAGTAAAGCCAACATGATAATAACTTAAAAAATCAGACAGAATGAGAATGAAAACAAAGAGAATCAGAACATGAGATGGAAAATAAAAGCACAGAATAACAGCAATCAGATCAAAACAGATTTCAAAGAAAGCGTAAAATCAATTAAATACAACATTTATAAAGACGTGCAGCGAATAATCACGAGGTGAAGCTCAAAGTTTCAGGTCTACCAGGAGGCCAGAGATCAGTTTTCAGCTTTATTTTGAAAATATTCAGCGAGTTTCTTCCTGATGTCTGAAGGTTGTTTGTTCTACAGCTTTGAGTCTTTGAGCTGAAAGAAAATCAGTAAACCAGCAGGTGATCACAGAGTTCTGGTCCCAGTCCACGCAGAGCTTTGTTTACGAGGAGGAGGACCTTAAAACTAGTCCTGAATGTTCCAGGAAGTCAGTGCAGAGCAGCTGAAACTGGACTCATGTGGTCTCTGCTGCTGGTTCTGGTTCATAGTGGAGCTGCAGTGTTTTTCTCCTGGAGGTCAGTAAATCGAGCATCACAGTCATCGAGTCGGCTTGAATTAAAGGCATGAATGAGTTTTTCAGCACCTGTTGGTTCAGAAATGGTCGTCCAGCTGTTTCTCAGGTGAAACACGACGTTTTGGTCACCTTGCTGATCAGAATCTTGAAGAACACCAAGACTGAAAGCTCAGAGTTAATCCAGAGAGTTAATCTCAGATTATCAAACAGCATTTCTGTCTTTGTTTCAGGCAGACTAGAAGGATTTCACTTTGTCTCAAGAGATTCTTTCTCATCCATTGATTTATTGATTAACAGACGGTCAGTGATGGAGTCTGTAGCTGCAGCATCATCTGGTTCAGCACAGACGTTCAGTCATCTGTCATCTGCATAGAAACACACTTTGTGCTCTGTAATGACGCCACCCAGTGGCAGCATGTAGAGTGACAACAGTAATGGACCAATCAGCTCCCTGCAACCTCAAACAAACGTCATGTTCGTCAGACACATGATCTCCAAGACTGATGTCACACTTTGATGTTTGTTTGAAACCAGATTAACACTCAGTCAAAGACCGGCCGACTGTTCAAGACCATTGACTCAGATATGGTCTTGGTGGACAATCGTATCAAACTGAGGTCTGAGAGGACGAGAGGACGAGAGCTGAGAGCTTATTTTCACCAGTTTAGCTCGAGGTCACTGATGACTCATTCGGTTGAACCAGAACATTTTTTCTTTAAGAGCTCTTCTGCACTGAAACCTGAAGGCTGAAGTTTGTCTTCATCACCGTCTCTGCTGGCTTCTTCGATAATGTGAAGACGTGTGTTTGCAGACATGAATTCATCATCTTCAGGACATGAAACTGTCAAACAGCTGCTTTAAAGACGCTGGAGGTTCAGGGTCAGCAGGGACATCTGATGACTTCCTGTTACACCTCCAACGGTCCTCCAACAACAGGACACACGGACAGAAAGGAGAAATAAAGAAGACGGATGTTGCTCCACCGTCTCTGTGTCTTTGTCTCTCACTGCACAGCTGACATATTGTCCGTCTTTCTGAAAGGACGCAGCTGAGATAATGAGTCCCTGCTGGACGAGAATCTGAACTCTCTCCTGAGTCTCTCAGTTGTCCTTCTGTCTCTCTGTCCGTCTCTCTATGTCTCTCTCTCCCTCTCTCTTCAGACAGGAAAGAGGAAATGGAGTACAGTTGCCTTCAAAGTAAAAGAGCAGAGTCATTTAACCTGAAACCCCCTCACCTGGTGAACAAATGAAGAGATTTGCGGTCGTCTTAGAAAAACCTGAACGTCCTGAAATTAAATGAAGATATCGTTGAAGTAAAAGTACTACCCTCACTCTGTTCAACTGGAAATGTGACTTCAGAGAAGTAGGTTAAAATAATCGGGAAAATGTACTACGAGTATTGAAAGGGGCTCTTATTTTGAAGGCCGACCCGGAAGCTCAGGCTGCTGTGGTCTCAGTCGCTTCACAGTCTGATGTGGCCGCAGAGAAACGGAGCGCAGCTTCATTTCTGCGGATTTTCTGATTCTGCTGAACGAACCTGCTGCTGGATCCGGATCAGTCCCGAGGAAGAGAGTCCAGACCAGGCTCAACCGAACCGGACCGAGCCGGATCACAACAGACCCGGAATACAGAAAGACAGACAGAAAGACAGACAGACAGGCTGCTTCATCCCCTGCGGAGCCGGCCGGAGTCTTCCTCCCCGGTAAGAACGGTTTTTATCTCACACACACACACACACACACACACACACACACACACACACACACACACACACACACACACACACACACACACACACACACACACCGTTAACGTGTAGTCGTGTGATGACCGATGCATGTGCGTGTGTGTGTGTGCGTGCGTGTGTGCGTGTGCCACTCCCTTCCATCCTCAGCTGCTCTGCCGTGAAATTTACCTGCGGACACACTTCACAGGTGATCAATAACAGGCTGGAATATGATCAGTGACAGCACACACACGTGTCATCTGTGATGTTGTACCGTGTGTGTGTGTGTGTGTGTGTGTGTGTGTGTGTGTGTGTGTGTGTGTGTGTGTGTGTGTGTGTGTGTGTGTGTGTGTGTGATGACAATGCAGGTGTAGTACAGGTGCGTTCCTGAGGCACAGATGGATGATGAAGGTCACACAGACATGAACATTATAAAACACAGTGAGGTCAGCCGATCAATACGACGTGATTATTGGTTTGAAATGTTTCATTAGAACACGACTGAGGCACAGTACGCCATAAAGAGTATTAATACCACCAATACTTCCTGCTCAGTACAGTAATCGTAGAAGTCAAAGCATGAAGCTCTTCTGCTCTGAGAATAAACTCACCGCTGATCAATGTTTAGTCCAGTACTCTGACATCATCACAGTTACAGTTTGAGGTATAAAATACATGAGAACATAAAGACACCGTGCTTTTACTATCAAAATATTTGAAAATATGAATCCCATTACTAAATATATCAGTATTACAGTTTCAGAGTACGGCCTGCAGCCAGCTGATGTTCAGACAGAACGACGGGGGAATCAACCAATAGATCAATAAATGGAACGAGTCTATCTGTCGTTACCTCATCAGCACGTCAGTACTACATCTAAGACACAGTATCCTGCAGAAATATTACAGTAATACTCACAGCAGACACGCCAGACAGGACACAAACGAGCTAATGAGCAGAGACCACTGCATGTGGTCTGTGGGCCTGCTGGTCTGTGGGCCCGGTGGTCTGTGGGCCCGGTGGTCTGTGGGCCCGGTGGTCTGCTGGTCTGTGGGCCCGGTGGTCTGTGGGCCCGGTGGTCTGTGGGCCCGGTGGTCTGTGGGTCTGGTGGTCTGTGGGCCTGCTGGTCTGTGGGCCTGCTGGTCTGTGGGCCCGGTGGTCTGTGGGCCCGGTGGTCTGTGGGTCTGGTGGTCTGTGGGCCCGGTGGTCTGTGGGCCCGGTGGTCTGTGGGCCCGGTGGTCTGTGGGTCTGGTGGTCTGTGGGCCTGCTAGTCTGCTGGTCTGGGGGTCTGTGGGTCTGCTGGTCTGTGGGCCTGCTGGTCTGGTGGTCTGTGGGTCTGGTGGTCTGTGGGCCTGCTGGTCTGGTGGTCTGGTGGTCTGGTGGTCTGGTGGTCTAGTGGTCTGTGGGTCTGGTGGTCTGTGGGCCTGCTGGTCTGGGGGTCTGTGGGTCTGCTGGTCTGTGGGCCTGCTGGTCTGGTGGTCTGTGGGCCTGCTGGTCTGGTGGTCTGTGGGTCTGCTGGTCTGTGGGCCTGCTGGTCTGGTGGTCTGTGGGCCTGCTGGTCTGCTGGTCTGGTGGTCTGTGGGTCTGTGGGTCTGTGGGTCTGTGGGTCTGCTGGTCTGTGGGCCTGCTGGTCTGCTGGTCTGTGGGTCTGGTGGTCTGTGGGCCTGCTGGTCTGGTGGTCTGTGGGTCTGGTGGTCTGTGGGCCTGCTGGTCTGGTGGTCTGTGGGTCTGGTGGTCTGTGGGCCTGCTGGTCTGCTGGTCTGTGGGTCTGCTGGTCTGTGGGCCTGCTGGTCTGGTGGTCTGTGGGTCTGGTGGTCTGTGGGTCTGGTGGTCTGGTGGTCTGTGGGTCTGCTGGTCTGTGGGCCTGCTGGTCTGTGGGCCTGCTGGTCTGGTGGTCTGTGGGCCTGCTGGTCTGGTGGTCTGTGGGCCTGCTGGTCTGCTGGTCTGTGGGTCTGGTGGTCTGTGGGCCTGCTGGTCTGCTGGTCTGCTGGTCTGGTGGTCTGTGGGTCTGGTGGTCTGTGGGCCTGCTGGTCTGCTGGTCTGGGGGTCTGTGGGTCTGCTGGTCTGGTGGTCTGTGGGTCTGGTGGTCTGTGGGCCTGCTGGTCTGGTGGTCTGTGGGCCTGCTGGTCTGGGGGTCTGTGGGTCTGCTGGTCTGTGGGCCTGCTGGTCTGGTGGTCTGTGGGTCTGGTGGTCTGTGGGTCTGGTGGTCTGTGGGCCTGGTGGTCTGGTGGTCTGTGGGCCTGCTGGTCTGCTGGTCTGTGGGTCTGTGGGTCTGCTGGTCTGTGGGCCTGCTGGTCTGCTGGTCTGTGGGTCTGTGGGTCTGGTGGTCTGTGGGCCTGCTGGTCTGGTGGTCTGTGGGTCTGGTGGTCTGTGGGCCTGCTGGTCTGGTGGTCTGTGGGTCTGGTGGTCTGTGGGCCTGCTGGTCTGCTGGTCTGTGGGTCTGCTGGTCTGTGGGCCTGCTGGTCTGGTGGTCTGTGGGTCTGGTGGTCTGTGGGTCTGGTGGTCTGGTGGTCTGTGGGTCTGCTGGTCTGTGGGCCTGCTGGTCTGGTGGTCTGTGGGTCTGGTGGTCTGCTGGTCTGGTGGTCTGTGGGTCTGGTGGTCTGGTGGTCTGTGGGCCTGCTGGTCTGCTGGTCTGTGGGTCTGGTGGTCTGTGGGCCTGCTGGTCTGGTGGTCTGTGGGCCTGCTGGTCTGGTGGTCTGTGGGCCTGCTGGTCTGTGGGCCTGCTGGTCTGGTGGTCTGTGGGTCTGGTGGTCTGTGGGCCTGCTGGTCTGGTGGTCTGTGGGTCTGGTGGTCTGGTGGTCTGTGGGTCTGCTGGTCTGTGGGCCTGCTGGTCTGGTGGTCTGTGGGTCTGGTGGTCTGCTGGTCTGGTGGTCTGTGGGTCTGGTGGTCTGGTGGTCTGTGGGCCTGCTGGTCTGGTGGTCTGTGGGTCTGGTGGTCTGTGGGCCTGCTGGTCTGGTGGTCTGTGGGTCTGCTGGTCTGTGGGCCTGCTGGTCTGGTGGTCTGTGGGTCTGGTGGTCTGTGGGTCTGCTGGTCTGTGGGCCTGCTGGTCTGGTGGTCTGTGGGTCTGGTGGTCTGTGGGTCTGCTGGTCTGTGGGCCTGCTCGTCCAGTCACATCGTTAAGCTCTTAGAATCTGACTGAACCTCTTGTCTCGTTTCTTTCAGGATAATCTGACCCAGGATCAGTGATGCTGGCCCGTGTCCTGGGGTGTGTGTGACGTCTACGTGGACTCAGACCTGTGAGGCGGATCCAACATGGCGGCTGTGCGTGGAGCTTCGTCGGCGTTCGCAGTGTGTCTGTGTGTCCTGCTGCTTCCTGCCGCCACCGGTCAGTTCACACAGCGTCAGGTCACGTCCTCACGTCTTACAGGACACAGCGTTAGCTTAGCTTAGCTTAGCAGTCACAGAAGCTGGGACTGTGTGAATCATCAATAATCAGAATGTGATCAGCTGATCTGATCCTCTCTGACACAAACTGACCTGAGAACAGCTCAGAGTCAGTATGCTGAATGTTTGAGCTGATCAGCTTCATTGATTTCTGTAAATATCTCTTATTGTGAATCTGATGCAACGACAGTTTCACAAACTGAAAGATGGAACGCTCCAGAAACACCTGATTGGATCATTCCACAGGTAAACAGGCTGACTGTGAACACATGACTGGATGAAGGAGGTGAACACAGACTGATTATTGATTATTGGTGGTGGTCTAACTTTTACAGAGTGCAGACTTTAAGAATCAGAGTTTCACCCCCTGCACAAAGTTAAGACTATAAAAATATGAAACATGAACTGTGATTGGTCGACACTCAAACCAAATTTAACAACACAGCAAACAGTTTTCTACCAATGTCACATTAAGATTATCAGCGACTCCACTCAGCTCACGTTCCTGTTTGTTCATGAAGGTTCCTGCAATTAACTCATGACACACACACACACACACACACACACACACACACACACACACACACACACACACACACACACTGCCGTCAGCCAGTCTGCATCAGTTTTTGTGTTTTCGTTGTGATGTGGTTGATAAGACACACACACACACGCACAATGAGAGGAAGGAGAGTGTATGTGTGTGTGTGTGTGTGTGTGTTCAGAGTAGACTAAACACTGAGACTCCTCCTGGCTCCAGCTCAGTCTGGGAGGGGTCAGTCAGATTCCTGTGAGGTGACACTGACCCCCCTCTTACAGAGCTGTGCAGGAGGTTCAGGTCTGCAGGAGTCCTGGATCCTCCTGGATCCTCCTGGATCCTCCTGGATCCTCCTGGATCCTCCTGGATCCTCCTGGATCCTTCAGTCCTTCAGTCCGTCCTGAGCTCTCACTCACTTTCAGTCCTTCCTCATTTTCTGAAGCAGGGGACGACATTAAAACTGAAACGTCTCCACCAATCAAAACTGTGTAAATCTGTTGCTAGGAAACTGCTGTCCATTGAACAGTTGCTGAAAGTTCTATTTTTCAGCCAGAATCAGTCTTAAGATTATTGTAGGTTAGTTTTATTATCGTCCTGAGGTGAGTCCTTGACAAACTGGTTGAAACTTGAGTTATTGTGATTTTAACAGGCGCAGCTTCCATCGACCAACACGACACATGAACAGCGAACAGCAGCGGCTGTCGTAGCATCTGCGTACACACGTCTCTAAACGTTAGCTTGGTTCAGTTAGCTAACAGTTACACCTGCTAACTGTTTAGTAACATCTAACTGAAAGAACCAGTTTTTGAGCTGTAAGTCGTTTCAGTTTAGTAATGAGAAAACTTAACGAGTGTTAGCCTCATGCTAACATCAGTTAGCTAAGTAGCCTGTACTGACAGACTGACTCTGAGGTCTGTGTTAGCAGCTGCTGAGCACCACCAGATCAGGGCCGATAACTGTGCTGCATTCAGGGCTCGTCCTCCAGCTCCAGCCTCTCTACCCGCGGACCTCCATCAAACCTCTCAGCTCCTGGACTACAGTTAGACACAGGAGGCGAGTCCTGGGTTCATGTTCATTGACCAACTGCTGTATTGAGTCTCAAACTGAGTCTTTGTTTCCTTCCTGGATCCTGAAGAGGAGTTTTAGTAGAGATCACGACTCACTCGTTGGTAGTTGAGCTGCTGGTTTGGTGTTGAGCACTGAGAGCTTTTTCTCGTTCGGTATCCAAGTATCCACAAGTTTTTAGGAGTCTGTTTGTGCTGACAGAGACTCACAAAAATTATTTAGTAAGAAAGTGAAAATATTAAACAATCACAGGTCCAGCCCCCACAGCGTCTGCTCAGAGACGTTCTGGTCTTTGACGGATGTGGTGGATGGCCCTGGTCTGCTGTCTGGTGTCTGCTGGTCCAGTGTGCCTGCTGGTCTGGTGTGTCTGCTGGTTTGGTGTCTGCTGGTCTGGTGTCTGCTGGTCCGATGTGTCTGCTGTCTGGTGTGTCTGCTGGTCTGATGTGTGTGCTGGTCTGGTGTCTGCTGGTCCAGTGTGTCTGCTTGTTTGATGTCTGCGGGTCCAGTGTGTCTGCTGGTCTGGTGTTTGGTTCTGGTGTGTCTGCTGGTCTGGTGTCTGCTGGCTGGTGTGTCTGCTGGTCTGGTGTTTGCTGTCTGGTGTGTCTGCTGGTCTGGTGTCTGCTGGTCCGGTGTGTCTGCTGGTCTGGTGTGTGTGCTGGTTTGGTGTCTGCTGGTCCGGTGTGTGTGCTGGTCTGGTGTGTCTGCTTGTTTGGTGTCTGCTGGTCCGGTATGTCTGCTGTCTGGTGTGTCTGCTTGTTTGGTGTCTGCTGTCTGGTGTGTCTGCTTGTTTGGTGTCTGCTGGTCCGGTATGTCTGCTGTCTGGTGTGTCTGCTGGTCTGGTGTGTCTGCTTGTTTGGTGTCTGCTGTCTGGTGTGTCTGCTGGTCTGGTGTGTCTGCTTGTTTGGTGTCTGCTGGTCTGGTGTCTGCTGTCTGGTGTGTCTGCTGGTCCAGTGTGTCTGCTTGTTTGGTGTCTGCTGGTCCGGTGTGCCTGCTGGTCTGCTGGTCTGGTGTTAGGCTGATCTCAGACACCGGCTGATGAGGGAATGTGTTTTCATGTGAACGCATCGTTGAACAGCTGGTATTGATCACAGCTCAGCAGCTCTGTCAGCGTGCTACTCTGCTGCTGACACACTTTGGCGTTGACGCTGCTTTGTTGTCGTTCATCAAACCGAGACGTGGGCTGAGCAGCAGCTGCTGTTACTATGGCAACATGAAAGCTCAGATCTCTCAGTAAGTGACTCAGCTAGTTTGTACAAACTGGTTTGATGTTAACTGCTGGAGTCCAAATGGAGGAAGCTGTCGCCACTCATTAGCTGTGTGTCACCATGTTGAAGCGCCTCTTTAAACTGCTCCACAACAGAGACCGGCTTCAGACGCTAACACAGCCGCTACCCTGATAGCAAGCTAACTGACTGCTAACAAGCTAGCTAGCTCAAACAGCATTTCCTCCTCCTGACATGAGGAACAGTCAGTGAAAGGTTGACTAACCAGTCTGAGCATATTCCCAGCTGAGTCGCATGTTAGCGTTAGCATGTGAGCTGAAATAGTTCAACAGGAAGTTCGGTAGACCAAACGATTGATCAATGGATCAATGGAGGAAATGATCAGCAGAGTGATCCAGAATGAAAAGAATCATTAGTTTAAAATGAGCTCCACCTCGACCAACTCCAACAGGAACGTCCTGCTGAGACATGAACGAGGAGACACCATGATCTACAGAGACCAGAGACAAGAGGACAGCAGACACAGGGGACACTTTACTGCATGCAGTACTTTGAATACTTGTAGTACTTTTTTCCGTGTACTGTACTATTTGCCTGCCTTCAGGCTTTTTTCACTCTGCTTTCACTGAATTGGTGAATTTTCCTTATTTGTTCCAAAACAAATGTCCTGAACCTTCGTCTTCAGGACGTTTTTGACGCAGACACGCTGCAGGTCACCTTCCTTCAGACTCCATCAAACTCCAGCAGCCTGAGACACGTGAGAAGGTCTTTAGATGCGATGTGGGGACATTGGACTAATAGAGGTCTGATAGCAGGACATCAGCAGCCTGAGGCAGCGCTGTCACTCTGCTGCTCTTCCTCTCTACAACATGACTCTTCATCGAGGCAGTGAGGCTGGTGTGTGTGCTGACCTTACTGGGACCTCGTTCAGGACTGATCAGGATCAGAGAAATCTCCTGAAATCTGAGTCTCTGCTTCCATTTCTGAGCTTCTCAAAGTCTCATGTCATCTTTTCTGATTCAGCCTTTATTTAAGCAGGTAGGTCCAGGTGTCTTTGTGCGTTACGCTGTTAGATAATCAGACATGGACATGTTTGAAGACATGGACGTTCTGATCTGATGGACATTAAAGGTTCAGTAACTGATCAGTGAACTCAATGAACACAATGAGACACATCCAACCTTTGTGTCTCCAGTCGAGACGTCACAGCCAGGACTGGTCTCATAAGGACCAGGACTGTTGACGTGGTGACGGACAGTGAGACAGTGAGACCCTTTGACCAGCGTCCAGAGTTAAATGTTGATCGTCCACACGCTCCACGCTCGCTCAGTTCACGTCGTCTGTGTGTCACCTGAAACACACCTGCAGGGCTTCAGCTGGAGGACACAGAGTGCGCCTTCACGGACCACCTGGAGGGTTCAGAGCCTCATGGGGGACCGACCAATGAGCTGCAAGGAGCGGTGCGAGACAACGGCACGATTCGCTGCAGCCGTGGCTCCCGCTGCTATGGATTGTGGGAAAAGAGAGCAGACGGGGAAATACACCTGGTCAAGCAAGGTGAGACACGCACGCACGCACACACACACACACACTGAGTGTGAAGGTCTGGTTCAAACCAAATGTCTTCGTCTGTCGTCCAGGTTGCTGGACCCACACTGGCAACCAGCAGGAGTGCCGTGGCGACCGTTGCCTGGTAACAGCGACACCCTCTCAGATACAGAACGGCAGCTACAGGTTCTGCTGCTGCAGCCAAGACCTCTGCAACGCCAACTTCACCGAGGCCCCGCCCACCGCCCACACCCCTGCCCTCAGGGCGATGAAGACAGATGGGCGGGACAACGGACAGACAGGTGAGGGGGTCGCTCGGTGCTGACCAATCACATGACATCAGACGAGCCGCGTCCTTAGCGACACAGATCAAAACGAGGCTCTGATGCAGCGTCCCCTGGACTCAGCGTTGTATTTTGATGCTAACACTTTGTACTTTTAGAGGTTTCGTTAAGGCCTGCGTCACTTCCACGAGACGGTCAAACAGTTAGCACGTGTTGCCATGTTTGTTTCACTCAAGCTAACAGCTAGCTAAGAAAACAGGACCATGTCCATGGTTAGTCTACCTGTAGGAGCTCGTCCAGCTGTGGAGACATGAAGTTGTGAAACGTGCAGGTGAGCAGGAAGTACTCCACGTTCATCAGCTCTCCGTTGTTTTCGAGCATTGGTGCGGTGTAAACAAAACAACCACCACATTTGTTCCTGTTACTCTTTGTCGGGACGCGACAGGACGCGTTAGCATCTACGCTACAGATGACACGAGGTCACAGACCGGCGGCTCGAGTGATTGGATCACTGCACATCTCGGTGGGCGTTCAGCCTTGTGTTCACCCAACACGCATGTCATCATCACCCCACAGCTCACCAGCCAATGCGGCGGGAGGAGACGGCGCTCGTCGCCCTGGTAACCGTTGCCATAGCAGCCATTGTCATCACAGCATTGTTCCTGGGATACCGAATGATGAGAGGTGCTCACACACACACACACACACACACACACACACACACACACACACACACACACACACACACACACACACAGGACAGTAATGATATTAATAATAATTTTAATAATGATCATGAATACAAACTCTGTGTGTGTGTGTGTGTGTGTGTGTGTGTGTGTGTGTGTTTTATTTAAGGGAAGAAGAAGAAACACAGTCTGTCGGCTCTGGACGTGATGGAGGCAGCAAACACAGACGCTGCCGTCGACCTGGATACTCTGAAACTACTGGAGGTACACACACACACACACACACACACACACACACACACACACACACACACACACACACACACACACACACACACACACACACACACACGCTAAAAAACATTGCCAGTGTCCACATCCCAAACCCTGAGGACATCATGACATCATCTTGACAAGGCTCATGATCAGAAGTGTCTTCACGCTCGTAGTTTGACTGAGGAAATGAAACGTTGGTGGACTGTCCCTTTAAGAAGCGGCGGGGCCATGGAGACCGAGCGACCAGTTGAATTCAGAGTTAATGTGGATATTTAACATCCTTGTACCTGTTTTTGTAAAAGGATGTCCCTGAGGAACTCCACGAGGCCGTCTCTCTGCTTGTCTCTCACACCCTCTCCTTCCTCCTGGCAGCTGATTGGCCGGGGTCGTTACGGCACAGTGTTTCGCGGCTGTCTTAACGAGCGCTGCGTGGCTGTGAAACTCTTCACTTCAGCCAATCGGCAGAACTTTGCCAACGAGCGATCCATCTACTGCCTGCCGCTGCTGCAGCAACACGACAACATCGCTCGCTTCCTGACCGCCGACGAGAGGACGACGGCCGATGGACGACCAGAGTTCCTGATCCTCCTGGAGTTCTACCCACATGTAAGATGCTGAATAACCAACCAGGGCTCATGTGCATGTCAGCTGTCGCCTTGCAGTCAAGCTAGCATAACTTCTGCAAAAACTAGTTTGAGAGACTAACAGATAAATCTTTTCTGAAATATGATTCAAAATCTACATTTTTAGCTCAATCAGGAGGGTGTTTGTTCTTATTGTGGCTGTAAAGAACTGAGCAGCCTGTAGGGGGCAGCAGACGTCAGGGTGGTCCCACAGTCTGAAGGTCCATTAGTGATGTTATTGTGCTGAAGATGGCGCCTTCACTCCTACTTCCTGTCTGGAGGCAGTGAGACACACACACACACACACACACACACACACACACACACACACACACACACACACACACACACACACACACACACACTAATTCACAAACTTATACATAAACAATTCTAACCTTTTTTTATCTTTTTGTTTATAACCCCCCCACGTGCAGTCAGACAGTAATTACTATCTTAAATGTTTGTATACACACACACACACACACACACACACACACACACACACACACACACACACACACACACACACACACACACACACAGACAGTATCTAGCATCCATTTCTATGGAGAGCAGGAGATCAGGCCTTGCAGTGCATGATGGGTAAGACAGCGAGTTGACGGACAAGTCATCAAATATCAATGTGCGTACTCAGGACTTGACCTCAGTTTGACATCAATGAGTCTGTCCAGGGGGACGCAGCAGAATCACTTCAACAGGATGAGACGTCCACTCATTAGTAAATAAAGACAGGACTTTAAGACACTCTGGACACAGACTTCAGTTCAAACTGATCCTGAGTCAGATCCAGGATGTCACCAAACACACATTCATTCATTTCACAGAATGAACACTTTGACATGTTTTACTTCTTCAGTGTCAATGAGCAAACTTACATCGTCCTCTGGTGCCAAACAAGAAGGAAACAAGTCTGTCTGTCTCTCTCAGGGCTGCCTGTCCCGCTACCTGTCTGTCCACACTGTGGACTGGTCCACCTGCTGCAGGATGACTCACGGCGTCACCAGAGGACTGGCCTTCCTGCACACTGAGCTCTGCAGAGGAGGTATCCCCATCTTTTTTGTTTCACTCTGTGCTCCCATCGCTGCACTTTCTGTCAGACAGACTGGACACAGAGCAGCTGCTGGGACTATTTTCAGCAGCGGATGAATCCACATGTTGGTGGGACGAAGCAGAAGTTAGCTCTTATTGTTCTTCACATTTATTCTCATTAAACACCGTTAGAAAGCCCAGATTGTCATGAATCGAAGGATTCAAACCACTAATAGATCCAATCACCACAGGAGGATCAATAAACACCGACAGCGGACAAACAGCCATTTTTAAAACACACTCACCGCTGACGTCTCAGTGATCCACAGATCGAAAATACTCTGAACAGCCGGTCTGAAGTGTCCACAAAGGTCCAGGAGATCCACTGCAGTGAAGACATTTAGTCCAGAACATGAAGATAATCCACAGAAAGATGTTTTCTCCTTCACATCAGCAGACGATGCTTCTCTGTTTTAACCGTTAGAACTTCTGGAAACAGACAGACGCCATCTTGTCTCCAGTTCCTCTGTGGAGTCTCTGGTGTCACATGACACTTCATTTGACCAATCAACCAGAGCGGCCAGTCACAGTCTGAGTTGAGCTGAAGTGGCTCTTTCTCCTCATCCATGTGGAGATGGAGCAAATCACAGCCGAGTTTAAAGGACAGAGAAATCACAGTTTGAAGTGATAAATACTGCCCAAATAAAGGTATAAATACCTCAAATATAAATCTATCTGGCCAAATGTATTTATGTTGATAAATATATAGGAAGACATCTGGATGCGCCGTCAAAGAAAACATGAAAATATTCACTTTTTACTGCACTTGGACTCGCGTAAGGCTTCACGGTGTGGGTCCACTGTGTTTTGCAGCTAATACATCTCAGATAAAGTATTTATAAAAGATATTCAGGTGTAAGTAAAACTCTTCTTCAGGCGTCTGTTACTCGATGTCAGCAGCACTGACGGCTGGGGGTTAAAGTTCACAGTGTTTCCTTTGAAAAGTGTCTAAAACCATGAAGTCCACATGGATCAGGAACAGCTGCCAGTTTACTTTGGTTTCAGGGTCATTTGAACTGGACTGGACTGGACTGGTCTGGTGTCCCAGCTGCTGACTCTGTTCCTGTTTAAATCTGCTGTAATGACGCTGCTGAATGTCAAACATGCTGAAGGCCAAAGTGACTCACTGCTCATGATGACTGCTGCTCATTATACCTCAGCAGGAAGTCCAGCTTCACGTGGGACGGCTCCCCCTGGTGGTTCCTCAGAGGACTGTAGTCAGTTCCAGGCTGTCAGGGATTGTTGGAGTTTGTTGCTGCTAACAGTAGATCAGCTGTTCCTCATTAAAGCTGCTGATCAGCGGTGACTCAGTGAAGATCACTGCTTAACGAAATTGCTCACCTGGCATTGAAATGTGCATCACATCTTCGCTGCAGCTGATTGGTTGTCCTCTCATTCCCCCAATCAGCATCCTTGATTTCCTCTGTAGTCACACTGAATCCAGCTGACGAGCTGCTAAATGAAGGAGAGCAGAAACATCACTGAAACACAGTTTTCACCACATTGACATCATGAGATGAACATCTCGTTATGTGGAGTAGAACGCAGAACATGCTGGAGTCTGGACTTCATCTGCATCCACGTCTTTGAATTGACTTTATGTTCAGTCGCATGGCCTCGTTGGCTCAGTTATCGACTGAGGTGAATTTTATTGATCCTCTCTGGAAGATAATTGTGTCCTTGTTGTTTCTTCCCTTGTTTCTGTCTGGAAAGAAGACAGATCAGTTCTGCTGGTGATCAAACATGAAAACTTATTAAAGAAATGAAGCTGATGATTCTGTGACAGATCCAGACCAGCGTGTCCTCTGTCTCCACTCAGACCAGTACAAACCAGCGGTGGCCCACAGAGACGTGACCAGCAGGAACGTTTTAGTCCGAGCCGATCTGTCCTGCGTCCTCGCCGACTTCGGTCTGTCCATGAGGCTGACGGGAATCCGACCCTGTTGCCCCGGAGACGACGACACCATGGCCATATCTGAGGTCAGGTCATGTGACCGTGGGGAGGCGGAGAGGTGATGATGATGATGATGATGATGATGATGATGGTGATGAGATGGAAGTGTTTCTGTGTGCGTTTGCAGGTGGGGACGGTGCGGTACATGGCTCCGGAGGTTCTGGGTGGAGCTCTGAACCTCAGGGACTGCGAGGCGGCTCTGAAGCAGGTCGATGTTTACGCTCTGGGTCTGCTCTACTGGGAGAGCTTCAGGAGGTGCTCACACCTGTTCCCAGGTGACACAACACATGCAGCAAACATACTTCACAGTGTACATATAACACAAATAACAGTGAGTCAAATCGTACGTGAAAGAAGTTTTCATGACATATAAACATGTCAGATCTGATATAAAGGAGACGGTGGCCAAGTGGAAGCAGCACTCACATATGTTACTGAGGTAAAAGTACCAATAAAACCACATGAAAATACTCTGATACAAGTCAAAGCTCTTCATCCAAAGTGAAAGGATGAATCAGAATCAGTATTGGCCAACATGCAAACACACAATGAGTCTGTACGAACAGACAAAACAGCGAAGGACAACAAAGCTGAACAAATAAAGGACAGAGGACAGACAGAGACCGGGCATGTCGGTCAGTGTCTCTCTGACTCAGCTCTTCTTCTATCTTCTGTCGATCTCATTGTTTTCTTATCAATGACGTTGGTGGCTTCAGTGCTGCTTCTCATTTCAGTCATTTCCTGTCTGCTGCCAGCAGTTTAGCTTTGTGCCTCCTGAACACCACGACGGGCTCTGGTGCCACTTGTGTAGGTACAGGTACAGCTCCTGTCTGCTGTTTGGTCGTATGCATTTCCTGAACAGCCTAATGGCGAACATTGAAGTGCCGGAGCTCCCACCACCCCTCTTAGCTCCTCATTCTGACCTCTGAACTGAAGGTGGCTGAGCTTTTTCTGCTCCCAGGCTGTGGACCAGTCTCCTGTCCCATTAAGTCCTGTTCCACTGTTAAATAAACCAAATTTAATGACTCACCTTGTTTCTCTTGGTTTTAGTTTAGTTTTTGGGGTTTTCCTTTTTATGCATTTCTCCCTATCGTTGTGTTATTTATGTATAGATGCCTTTAATGTCTTATTTATCTTGTTTACTAAATGAATAGATAAAAGAGCTGACAGGGAGGAATGCTTGTCATTGCTGCCCTCTGGTGGTCCCTCATAATATCATGCTAACAGACTGAAGCTAAAGCTAACAGGTCCCAGGTCATAATATCATGCTAACAGACTGAAGCTAAAGCTAACAGGTCCCAGGTCATGATACCATGCTAACAGACTGAAGCTAAAGCTAACAGGTCCCAGGTCATGATACCATGCTAACAGACTGAAGCTAAAGCTAACAGGTCCCAGGTCATGATATCATGCTAACAGACTGAGGCTAAAGCTAACAGGTCCCAGGTCATGATACCATTCTAAAGACTGAAGCTAAAGCTAACAGGTCCCAGGTCATGATACCATTCTAACAGACTGAAGATAAAGCTAACAGGTCCCAGGTCATGATACCATTCTAACAGACTGAAGCTAAAAATAACAGGTCTCAGGTCATGATACCATGCTAACAGACTGAAGCTAAAGCTAACAGGTCCCAGGTCATGATATCATGCTAACAGACTGAGGCTAAAGCTAACAGGTCCCAGGTCATGATACCATGCTAACAGACTGAAGCTAAAGCTAACAGGTCTCAGGTCATGATACCATGCTAACAGACTGAGGCTAAAGCTAACAGGTCCCAGGTCATGATACCATTCTAAAGACTGAAGCTAAAGCTAACAGGTCCCAGGTCATGATACCATGCTAACAGACTGAAGCTAAAGCTAACAGGTCTCAGGTCATGATACCATGCTAACAGACTACGCTCTACAGATAATAGCAGGACCTGTGATAGCATAATGTAGCTGATGTGTATGTGTGTTCAGGTGAAGCAGTACCAGAGTACCAGCTGGCATTCCAGGCAGAGCTGGGGAATCATCCAAGCTTTGAGGAAATGCAGATCCTTGTTGCCAGAGAGAAATTCAGACCCAGATTCCCTGAAGCCTGGAAGGAGAACAGCCTGGTTAGTATTACAGTCAGTACATGGGGCATAGACTGCATTACACACCGGCTGTAGCAGAGCTGCTACACTGACCATGGAAGCCGTGCATCGCACTGCTCATCTTATTTTAACACAGCTGGTCTATTTTTTTCTTTATGTGCAGTGATGCAGCCGACCAACAGGTAAAAACCAGATAGAGCTGACTGAAAAATTAGTCTGTTAGAAAAATGATTAAAATAATGTTCCCCAGAATGTTTGTGTAGTGTCTGGTTAATTAAAGAATATTCCTTTCTCCTATCTCTGAATTTATTGTGCTAAAGCAAAATGAAAATTACTATGCACATTGCACTGTAATCTTTCAGAAAAAGTGCAGTGAATTTACTCATTTTGGGCTGTAGTACATAAGTATACAGGTGGTCCATGGCAGTAGTACTCCATTGCTGACTTTGTGTAATTCTGTATGTGTTTAGGCATTGCGTTCATTGAAGGAGACGATGGAGGACTGCTGGGATCAGGACGCCGAAGCTCGACTCACAGCTCAGTGTGCAGAGGAGAGACTGTCTGAACTCACACTGCTGAGTACACACACTGCAGTACACAACCATAGGTATACACAATGCAATACACGACCACAGGTATACATACACTGCAGTACACAACCACAGGTATACACACAATGCAGTACACAACCACAGGTATACACTCAGTGCAATACACGACCACGGGTATACACACACTGCAATACACAACCACAGGTATACACACAATGCAGTACACAACCACAGGTATACACACACTGCAATACACAACCACAGGTATACACACACTGCAGTACACAACCACAGGTATACACACACTGCAATACACAACCACAAGAATACACACACTGCAGTACACAACCACAGGTATACACACTGCAATACACAACCACAGGTAAACACACACTGCAATACACAACCACAGGTATACACACTGCAATACACAACCACAGGTATACACACTGCAATACACAACCACAGGTATATACACAGGAACTAAAGGACTGACCCTGATTTCTGTCTCTCTCTCAGGAATCTGTCTCACGGCTGCTGGCCTCCTCAGGTTCAGGGCTCTTCTTCTTCTTCCTACATTGAGGATCTGCAGGTGGGCGTGGTCAAGAATCTCCAGGGAGACAGCCACCCAGCATCAGTTGTCAAGATGACCACGAGTGGAGCTGAAGGTGCTGAAAAGAACAGAAACTCCATCAACTACGAACGGCAGCAGGCACAGGTAAAAGGCCAACGAGTGAGAGATTAAAAAGCGTTTCTTTGTGATGTTCATTCCTCTCTCTCTCTCTCTCTCTCTATCGGTCTGTCAGAGTCAGGCTTGGTCATCCAGTTCAGACAGCAGCATGCCGGCCACCACTGCCCAGACACCTGCCACCACCCTCTGCAGCATCTCTGAGTCTGAACACACCGGTAAGTCATACACAGTCTCTGAACACACGTTAATACTGGTGTGGAAGAAAACGCATTACAAATGCAAAGAAGAAAGGATATATCATTTTTTATTTCAGTTTGACTTAAAACAGCTACCCATACCACCCACCGGCACCCCTCACCCGAATACTAAACTAATGCATTTAGAAAATCTTGAAACCTGACTGATACTTTCTTCAAGCGTTCCATTCATACCAATGTCCTGTCTCCTCAGCCTTTGAAACATGATTTTAACAGAAACTCAAACCTAACCCTTGTCACCATTGGACAGAAATTAGATGTGCCATTTTAATGCAGACATTAAAATTTTAGTAATCTGAATAAAGCCAGCAGATAGACATTTGGCAAGTAATTAGCATTTTGACATTTATGTGAACTGTTGTGGACATGTCTGTAATGTAAGTGCTGTAATTGTCCCTGCTGTCCTCTAGGTGGTGCTGGTTCCAGTGTCCCAGTCTGCCTGCAGCTGACTGAAGAAGACTTGGAGGCCACCAAACTTGATCCCAAAGAGGTTTTTAGTTTTAATTTGTTCTTATTTTTGCAGTTTCTCCCTATGAGCTAGTTTCAGACTGGTATGGTTTTAACATCTGTGTCTGTCTCTACAGGTTGATAAGAACTTGATTGAAAGTTCTGATGAAAACTTGCTGGAACAGTCACAGAAACAGTTTGGTTCAACAGAGCAACAAACAACCAACCTGCTTTACCATCAGGTACTACAAACTGCTGAGGCACAATTACTGTTGATAGACATCAATGAGGTATTACTATTATTGAAGATACTTGCTACAGAGATTCAGTACTTCTAATACATCACTGAATAGCTTATGTAGCTGCTACTGAAGCAAGCAAGCAAGCAAGCAAGCAAAGTTTATTTGTATAGCACTTTTCACAGACACCGGTCACAAAGTGCTTTACAGTTACACAACATTAAAATCAAATATGTATACGTCATGTATACATTCAATCATATACAGCACCACAAAATAAGTAAATGAATAATATAAAATACATACATACATAAAGAGAAGTGCGCATGCGCCGACCGTGCGTGCAGCCTGTCGCAGTCGCTCCTGTTTCTTTTTCTTAGTTTCACAATTCTTTTGCTCTATTCTTTATTATTAGTATCTGCAACTTTATGACCGTCATTTTGAAGCTGTGCCCTCTCCAAATATGCTGGCTTCTGGTTTGTTTTTTCACTTTAAAACTACTACTCTCATTGGGACACAGCACCGATGTGCAGTGCATTGTTTACACCAGGGATCAGCTGATCACGCTGAGGCTGGCTGGCTTGTCGGCCAGAACAACAGAGATCCCCGCTGAAATCAGGAGAAAAACACACAGAGGATGCAGGGGAGGACAGAAACAGCGGAGGAAACGAGCTGGGTCGAGACAACAGAGGCTTATCAAGAAGAGGAGGTATAAGCCGCGTCTCCCCTCTCTCATCATGGGCAAACAAGGCAGACAAGCTAACAGCACTCGCCAGGAGTCAAAGGCAGTACCGGGAGTGCAGTCAGTTTTTTGGAAACATGGCTGCATCAGGACATACCTGACGACAACGTTTCCATCAGTGGCTTTCAGACTGTTCGGGCCGACCGGGATTGCACCCAGAGCGGTAAGCATAAAGGAGGGGGGCTCGCTGTTCTAGTCAACAACCGTTGGTGTAATCCTGATCATATTACCATCAAGGAACGTATTTGTTGCCCGGACATTGAACTGTTGGCTGCTGGACTCAGGCCATATTATTTGCCCAGGGAGTTTGCACATGCCATCATCGTTGCTGTTTACATCCCCCCCTCTGCCAACCCGACGGCGGCATGTGACGTCATTCACTCCACCATGGCCAAGCTGCAAACAACACCCGAGTGCATTCATCGCTATCTCAGGTGACATATGAGACACTGCAGGGCTGTTTTGAGGTGACAGACTGGCAGGCACTCTGTGAGCCACATGGGGAGGACATTGACGGGATCACAGAGTGCATCACGGACTATATCACTTTCTGTGTGGACTCCACTGTCCCAGCCAGGACTGTCCATTGTTATCCAAACAACAAGCCGTGGGTGACAAAGGACATCAAAGACATCATCAATCAGAAGAAGAGGGCTTTCAGAGCTGGTGACAGGGAGGAGGTGAGAACGATACAGAAGGAACTGAAGGTGAAAATCAAGCAGGCTAAGAAGAAATACAGGTGGAAGCTGGAGTGGAAACTCCAGCAGAACAATTTGAGAGAGGTCTGGAGTGGTATGAGGACCATTACTGGCTTTGGGACAAGCAGCAGAGGAGTTGAAGGCAGCGTTGACAGGGCCAATGAACTGAATCTATATTTTAATAGATTTGACACTTCAGGCCTGGCTCATCCTCCCTCTGACTCCTCTGCTGTCTGTCCTGGACAACCATCATCATCCCCCCCCCCCCCCCCCCCCCCGCTCCTCCTTCTCACACCCCCCATCTTCCTGTGTGAGCCCTCTTCACACCTCCTCAGACTGCCAGGCTATCCTCACTCACCAACTTGAGGATTACACCACACCTCCCCCACCTGTCACCTCCACAGTGTGCTTCACTGCTGACCAGGTGAGAAGACAGCTGATGAGACTCCACTCTAACAAAGCTCCAGGCCCTGATGGTGTCGGCCCCCGGGTGCTCAAAGCCTGTGCCCCCCAGCTGTGTGGAGTTATTCACCATGTCTTCAGCTTGAGCCTGAGTCTCCAGAGAGTCCCCATGCTGTGAAGACGTTGTGCCTCATTCCTGTGCCAAAGACATCACGGCCCAGGGACTCAAAGGACTACAGACCTGCGGCACTGACCTCCCACATTATGAAGACTCTGGAGAGACTCGTCCTGGAGCAGCTCCGGCCCCTGGTCACGCCACTGTTGGACCCCCTCCAGTTCGTATATCAGCCCCGACTTGGAGTTGAGGACGCCATCATCTACCTGCTCAACTGTGTCTACGCCCACCTGGACAAGCCGGCGAGCACTGTGAGAGTCATGTTTTTTGACTTCTCCAGTGCATTCAACACCATTCGTCCAGCTCCACTGGGTGACAAGCTGACAGCGATGCAGGCGGACGCCCCCCTAGTGTCGTGGATTGTGGACTACCTGACTGGCAGACCACAGTATGTGTGCCTGCAACACTGTGTGTCAGACAGAGTGGTCAGCAGCACTGGGGCCCCTCAGGGGACTGTCCTCTCTCCCTTCCTCTTCACCCTCTACACCACAGACTTCAGCTACTGCACAGAGACCTGCCACCTTCAGAAGTTTTCTGATGACTCTGCGATAGTTGGATGTATCAGTGAGGGCGATGAGGATGAGTACAGGGCTGCTGTGGACAACTTTGTCACATGGTGTGAGCAGAATCATCTGCAACTAAATGTGGCAAAGATTAAGGAACTGGTAGTGGACCTGAGGAGAGCCAAGACACCGGTGACCCCTGTTTCCATCCAGTGGGTTGGTGTGGACATTGTGGAGGATTATAAGTACCTGGGGGTACACATGGACAATAAACTGGACTGGGCAAAGAACACTGACGCTCTCTACAGGAAGGGCCAGAGTCGTCTCTATTTCCTGAGGCAACTGAGGTCCTTCAACATCTGCCGGACTATGCTCAGGATTTTTAATGAGTCTGTGGTGGCAAGTGCTATTCTCTATGCTGTTGCATGCTGGGGCAGCAGGCTGAGGACAGTGGACGCAACAGACTCAACAAACTGATCAAGGCCAGTGACGTTGTGGGGATGGAGTGTGACTCTCTGACGGTGGTGTCAGAGAGGAGGACGCTGAATAAGCTAAGGACTATCATGGACAACGTCTCACACCCCCTTCATGATGTACTGGCCAGACACAGGAGTTCGTTCAGTGAAAGACTCATACAACCAAAACTAAGGACTGAACGCTACAGGAAATCATTCCTGCCTGTGGCCATCAACCTACACAACTCCTCCCTCTGAATGGCCCTTGGACTTTCACTGTCTGTTCTGTTGTATATTTTCCAATTTCAGTTTCTGCACATCTAATTCAATTTTGCACATTCAATATTCACTATATATAGTAATTCTAATATATATTTTCCATTTCAATTTTGCACATCCTACTTCAATTTTTGCACATCCGCATGTATATGTATATATATTTGTTTTATTGCTGTACATTTTATTTTATTGTGCTGTACATTTCTTATTTACATATATCCTTAGTATTAATACTCTTTTTTTAATATTGCCTTTATATATATATATTCCTTCTCGTTCTTTCTTTCTAATTTTATTCTAATCTATAATTCTATTTTGTATGGAGCACTGCTACAAAAAACAATTTCCCCTCGGGGATCAATAAAGGAACTCTGAATCTGAATCTGAAAATATACAGTCATACAAGAAGCATTAAGAAAGATGTAAAATGTCAGAGTTTATCCAAATGCCTGTCTGAATAAGTGGGATTTTAATTGTTTTTTAAAGCTCCCCACAGAATCAATACAACGCAACTTAGCTGGAAGGCTGTTCCAGAATTTTGGAGCTGCACACTCAAAAGTACGATCACCACGAGTTTTGAAATTAGTCCGAGGAACACTTAGCAGACCCACATTAGATGATCTTAATGCTCGGCCCGAGTTGTAAGGGTGCAGTTACTGATATATTTTGGAGCCTGGCCGTGTAGGGCTCTGTAAGTAAGCACTATGATTTTAAATTGAATTCTAAATTTGACTGGTAGCCACTGCAGTCCTGTTAAAATAGGGGTAATGTGAGACCCTTTACTAGACCGGGTTAAAAGCCTGGCAGCAGCACTTTGAACCAGCACTTTGACGGTGAATTGAGGATCTGTTGAGGCAGGTAAAAAGGGAGTTACAGTAGTCTAAATGCGAGGAAATAAAGGCATGAATTAACTTCTCCAAATCATTTATTGAGACAACGGACCGTAATTTAGCTATTATACTATATTATATTATATTTTACTATTTAGCTAGTCAGGGCCTTAATATGAGCATCAAAGCTCATTGACTGGTCGAAAATTACACCAAGGTTTCGCATGTTGGAGCAGGTAGAAAGGCATAGGGCATCAAGTTTCTCTTTAATAGGGACCTGACATTTATCAGGGGCGAAGATCATGACCTCAGTCTTATCATCATTTAGCTGAAGAAAGTTTTTTGCCATCCACTGCCTATTCAAGAACCTGAAGTAGCTGTTTTTCAACAACCTTTTCTAAGACTTTGGAGATGAAAGGAAGTTTTGATATAGGTCTATAGTTCTCTGGCAAGGATGGGTCTAGGTTTGTTTTTTTAAGCAGGGGGTGAAGTATAGCATGTTTAAAATAGCTGGGTACACATCCTGTTAAAAGAGAGCCATTTAAAATGTTAACAATACTGGGACCAATACAAGTAAAAACCTTTAAAAACAGGGTGGTTGGGAGGACATCAAGTGGGCTTGAGGAGGGTTTCATTTTCTCTATCAGGATGGTGGTTTTCAGCTAAGGAAACAGGGCAAAACTGAATGTATGTAGTAACCAAGAATCTGTTCCTGTGGTTCATCTAGGTAAGCAAGTCAGCGTTGACTCCTCAGGGTGACCTGGGGGCTGTTGGTGGGGTTGATCCCTCTCCCTCCTCCTCTATCCATCCCCTCCCTAAACAGCAGAACCTGCTCCAGAGGCCCACCAGCCTCCACCTTCTCCCCAAAACCAAGGAGACCTCCTCAGCTTCTTGTCGACTTAAGATGGGAAAGCTGAAGTCAAACCATAGACAGGTTAGACTGGTCCTCCATCCGAAATCTAATTAAACCACCAGTTACCAATCACTTACTTTCTATAGACATATTCACCTTATCCAGACATTTCAAACAGGTTCAGATCACTAATGTGAATCAAGACTCAAAAGAATTATGGAATATTTCTCGTCCAACGAAATCTCAACAGGTTACGTACCTTGAAGATGTTATTCTGATATTCTGATTTTCAAGCATGGGGTCTTTAGCATGGGTTGTCAAATACAGTTGTGAAACAAGATCAAGCTACTATACAGCCACCTGTAGCCTAAAATTTGGTGAGTCAAGGGGTTACATTGGCTCATCCTGTTAACGAACCAATTGATCAAGTTCAAGTCTTCATTGTGTATTACTGAAGCAGAAGATTATTATGAAATTGTGAGTTTACTTGCATAACTAATCCAGAATGTGCTGTATTACAGGTGGAAACAGGTGTTGCTAAAATGAACACGGTAACAGTTGCCACGGCTGAAGAGCCCCACCTGGTTACCACCGTGACTAACAACACCAGCATGAGAGGCAGTGCTGCAACTGGGCCCAGAGTCCACCCAATAATGGTTGTCGCCAATGGCTACAGTGCAGGTGCCCCCACCCTGGTGACGAATGGAATTATAGGAGGTGGTCGAACCAATTTGGCAGGGCCGCAGCTGGAGGATGACGACAAGATGGAGAGAGGCATAGTCGGAGGAGAGGACAACTGTATGAACCTGCTCAACTCCAGTCCTGATGAGCATGAACCACTGCTGAGAAGGGAACAGCCACCTGGTGAGAGTGAACCCATTCCTCATCTTCATCATCATCATCATCAGTCACGACCTGGAAACATCCTGTCGGGGCGAGGCTCAAACTCCAACAACAACAACAATAAGCTGGCGTTGGGGTCAGATGTCAAGATCCAGGGTTTACAGGTTGAACATGAAAGGATGATTGGTTCAGAGGTCAGTGAGGGAAGGGGCATCAACAGTACTAAATCTGAGCCACACCTGGCAAGTCAGCTGATCAGTGGGTCCCCTGCTAATGCTTCAGTTTCAAATCTGGAAAATAAAATTCTGCTTTCTGCTCCAGCAGGAAGCACTACATTGGGCCATGCCCAAACACTACAGGACCCTTGCACTGACCAAGATAGAGGTCAAGGCTCAGGTCCAGGCCCATGTGTCCTGAGAGCCCCTTTTGCAGAGCCAGTATCAACCACTAAATCTACCAGAGGCCCAAAGGCTGATCTGGACCATTCTATTGCCTCTGCACTGGTCCCAGAGTGCAGAGATCCAGAAATTCAAGTTCCAAAACCCTCAGATCCAGAAGCTCCAGTAGTGATTCGAAAAGCTTCACCTTTGGAGGTCCCAGCATCAGAAAATCCTGTCCGGCAAACTACAGCTTTGGATTCTCAAGATTTAGAAACCGCAGCTCTTGCAGATGCTGCAACCCCAGAAGTTGCAGCTCCCCATAGTCCAGCCTTAGATCCACAAACTCCACATCTGTTGCAGACCCAGATGAGACTGGCCAAAGTCAAGAGGCCTGAGCGTCCTTGTTCCCTGGATCTGTCTTCATCGTGCATCTCATCAGGTAAGCCAAGATTAGATGCTGAATTACTTTTGTTTTCTAGCACAGTGCTATTCCTTCAGTTGAACAGGGGTCAAAATACTAGGTTCAAAATTTTAAGTGTTGAACTCCAATTCAAAGATTAGTCAAGGTCAAAGATGTTGTTTGTAGGAAAGAAATGCTGCTCCCTATTTTTTCCATTTATCTCATGTGATCCTCTCAGCTGTCCTCACAATTCACTGAAGGGTCTGACGGTCTTTAAAACTGCAGTTACCATATGTGACAGTGATACTGCTGGTGAAGACCCTTTTAGCAGTGCTTCAATGGAAGACGGTGGTCATGGGAGAGTGTAGTCCAGCTCATTTCAGTCTTCTCAGGAAGTCTTCCCTTGTGTTTAAGGAAAAATTTCACCTGTTCTAGAGGAATCATCATTAGGAATGATCCTGCCTGGACCATGAATATCCATGTCAGTTTTCTTGTCAAACTTGTGGAAAGGCCCAGATGTCTTGCTCTGGACCAATTTGGTGGATGGATAAACCAAAAAATGTTACAAGTACCAATGGTACTTGATCAGTGCAGTCCCATGCAGAAGCACATTCTATCTGTACAGATCCATACAATGAAAAGCAAATTTGTGCCAATTGCAGATGTTAAAGTCTAGCAGTCTAATCTGCTCACAAAAGAGATGCAGCATGGTCTGCAGACGGCTGTGAGATTTGATTATACAAATATAAATTAGCAACCAAGCCATTTAGGGACTATTGCAGATAGCTAGTTATTCCCAGCAAGCCCTCATGTTACTGCTTACCTTTGCAGCCACAGTAGCACACCAGCTAGCCCTGCAAGTAGTGACGATGCCACCGTCTGACAGCACATAGAAAGGACACCCAAATTAATTTAAACGTCTGAGTTTGGCTCCACTTCAAAGAGGGCATAAGTACCATAAAGTTATAATACTAAGTTTGCATTCAGTGGCATAGAGTGTGAAACAGTACAAGCTCCTAAAACATTATGGTTTTGACACTGCTCATACAATGTACCTGTAGTTTTAATTATCAAAAGGTATGAATACAGGCATCCATTTTCTAATGCTTTTTTTCCTCTTCTCTTCCCCTCAGATGATGTTTCTCTGATAGAGAATGGCAGTCTGAGCGTTTCAGGAGAGAAAATAAAACGTCGTGTCAAGACTCCATACACCCTGAAAAAATGGCGTCCAGCCTCGTGGGTCGTTTCCACGGATACAGCTCTTGACCTGGACTTAGAGTTCAACAACAGTGGTAGTAGCAACAGCCAGGCCCATTTCACTTCTGGTCCTCATGGAGCAGGAAATACTGGCATCCCCAAAATCAACCAGTCAAAATCCAGCATGGCTGTCTTTTTGGTTGGAGGTGGAGCCACAGCAACCACAACCTCCGAGCCCGATGGAATGACCTGCTTCTAAAATTGCTTAATTACGTTTTCTTTTCAGATCAGATTCATTTTTCACTTCTTTGTCTTCCTTCTCTTTTGTTGTGGAAAATGGAGGTTACTGTCTGCTGCATCAGCGTCCCCAGCACTGAACTGACATAACACGAAATGAGAGGCACAGGAAATGACCCGCAGCAGAGTTTTTGAACAGAAGTCACAAAACATGAAATCAAACAGATTACAGGAACTGTTTATGAAATTTCAGAACAGAGAGTTGGGATTCGGATTTCTTGTTACATCCTGTCTTGATTCAGCTGGACTCTTTTTGAGGGATTGTTGCCGATTGGCTCAGTTCTGTGACAAGTTGACATTGGACTTTCAGCTTTGACCCTGCCTGTGTAGCGCAAATGCCCATGATGTTCAAAATGTACTTGTGTTGGTGGTAAAGTGTGGGGATTCTAACCTCTCAATGAGTGTGACAAGGCTTGTGGTTGTGGTCAGTTATTACTGGGTGTGGCCTTGGTACCTCAGTAACAATATTGCCCAGGAGCTGAACAATCTCTGTTGGTGATTTTGTGAAGGAAGTTTGTTTCTGGTAGACTTTGGTCCACAGGCTCACCTGTGGCTCGTAGACGTGGCCTTCAGACTCCAAAATTTTGTCCTGTATTGTATTGTCCTGCTGGTGAACTGAGGGGATTTCCTTGCTTCTTGTCTGTCCCTGTTGCAACTAGTCTTGTGGATAGTGGACATGGTCAGTTGCTTGTGAATATGGCCTTGATCCTACATAAGGACTGAAAATGACCAAGGCTTCAAAATGTCTTTAAGTTAATAGTGAAGCTAAGGAAGATCCTTTCTGGTTGATATTTGGGCTGCTGCTATGACTCATCTTGTGGCTAGTAGAAGCATCCAGTGGCTAATTGTGTGACCGGAAAGGATTGAGTCAAGTTCTTAGTCATATTTTTTTAAGCACTTTAAACAAAGTTAGCATTATTTAGAGAACTAGCAAATCATATGAAGGAGACCTCGTGCAATTCCAATAATATGAGTGACACTATTCTAGTAAATTCTTCGTTGTGTTTGTGTTTCTTGTGTCTTACAGTGTTTTGTATGTTTTGAAGAAGCATTTTTGCTTTGAACCTTTATCCTTGCTATGCAGTCAGCTTATGATGCCTCTTCCTGTTGAAAATGTCTTTGGCTCAGATTTATCAACAGATTGACAAAAGCATTCTTGTTGGAGGATCTTTATTCTTCTAATTTGCACTTTCTTTTATGAAGTAGTCTCAACTTCCTTATGAGGTCTGCTGTGACGGGCTGTGTTAGAGTTGGAAGGACGAAGGAAGTCGGAAAGCAAAACAACATTTGGAGATAGGAGAAGAAACGGAAGGAGAAATAAGCCACGTTGCTCCCGAGTTCATCAAACCATCAGCCTTGTGACCTGTGTGACTTTGGCCACGTACAACCTCCTCAGGTACCCATACAACACTAATGTAAAACGGGGCGCTCACATTTTTCATGTTATTTAAAGATGAGCAGATCAAGAAAGATGAGAGGAAAACCTGCTGAACTGACAGAAGACAGAAGGTGAAGAACAGATTTGATCCAGTGGACAAAATAGGCCTTTGAACAACTCCAAAGCTGTCTTATTTACATGTTGTATTGTGTTAGTCCCCAGTCCACCCACAGTTAATGGGATTTTGATTGCAGATTAGGGACAGAGCTTCAGACTAAATGCTGATCTGATGGTCTAACAATTGTTATGTAAGAAAGTAACTCAAATGTTGAATTAAAGATGCTCTGCTGTGGACTTTTCTGTTCTCATTGTAATCCAGCTCTCGAAAGCAGCAGTTCTTACCTCTTGACACTTGGGGTTGCCAACATGCACAGCTGGTCTAGTAAATTCAGTTTATAAGTGATCTGCAGCACTTTATTTTAGCATATCACAGTATAAGTTGGTCCAATGTTTTTGCCATCCAGCAGGTGTTTTAGATGCTGGAAATTAGTACTTTAAGTTTAGACTAAATGTAAGCAAGTGATGGTCAGTGCATGAGAGAGACTATTTGAAAAATGGATCCATACAATTTATATTTTATTATTTACAAGGTATGTGCATTTAGTGGTAGTAGCTGTAGTAGAAAATGCTTTCATTGTCAGATTTTCTGAGTAGAGTTTGTGGTGACATTTGTCAAACTAAAGAAAGTGGACCGATTAAACAAATGGTTATCACACCCGTAACAGCTCCTTTAAGTTTTTAACGTCTTGTAAACCTCATGCACTTTAGTTGTTTTCTGTAAATTTCAGAATAGCTTTTCTTATTAAGGTATTAAGGTTTAAATAATGTAGTTTTCTCTGTCCTCTTCCTAACCACACTGTAAACAACCACATATTGTCATACTTACTTGCATTTTAAGATGCCTTCAAAAATGTATTTCTTTTTTGTTGTTTTTGTATTTTGTACTGTTTCTACGTTTTTAGGTATGTGTACATATGGATGTGTCCTGGGAATTATTCATTTTACATGAAATTTGTGAAGGCTGACGCGATCTGGCCCAGAGCTAACTGTACACTAGTTCAGGAGGCTAACTGTAAAAGCAGAATGCTATACACCAGTACCAGGATGCTAACTATTTTCTGCAACCAAGAATAACCTCAATGAACTTTATTCAATAGGTCAAACAATTAGTTCCCACACACAGAATGTGGGCCTGGTTGTTAGCTAGTTTTTGTTTAGCTAGCTGTTTAGCTTACCCTGGTTTAGCTAGCCCTGGTTTAGCTTGCTCTGCTTTATGAAGTGTCTCACTATTTAGGCTTCACATTATCTCAGAATGATTGGAGAACTTCATGTGTGTTCAGACTGAACGTAGAATAACTTTCACCTCACATCATTCAGGTGAATTTAGCCTGCCAGAGTGTTTTTGTAGTCTTCATTCACGCCAAACAGTCAATATATGACATCACAGATTTTAACTTGCAAAGTACAACGAGCGTGTTTGCGTTAGGGACTCCCTAAAAACTTGATATGAAATTCACACACAGTGCTGTGTACCTTCTTTTTGGATAAGCTAACAAATCCATAACCGAAAAAGTTGTTTATCAACCTAATCTTTGCCTTAACTCCAAGACTAAACCTACAGGACACCTCACCCCTAACTGTACTTTCAAACAGAGATGATTTTTAGACTTTTACTTTTACTGCTGACTCACCTGATTGACCATCATGACTAGAAAATATGTCCAGCTAAACAGTGTTGCCCCTCTGATCACACGGACTAGCCAAAGTTTTATGGAGTCCCTTTTGTGTTCACCTCAAATCTCATTATCAGACGTTTTTTGACATTTTCCTCCATTGTCGCTGAGTCACAGCTTTGGAATAAGTGTGATTTTTTAACTGAAGTGGAAACATTTTCAGCTCTGATGGCTTTTTGCCTCAATTCAGGCAGATTTGCATCCACACCTATCTTTGCTTTCACTTTATATACAGTCACATGTCTTCTAGCGTTTCTTGTGTCTTGACTGTGAGCACACATTTATTTCTCTGCGGACTGGTTCAGAATGAAGACAGATAGAGTCAGTTCAGGGTGAACTTTTGTGTTGGTGATGCAAACACTGAACTGACAATGTGCCAGAGAACATCATACACTGGTGGGTTATCCCTTTAAAGTCATTTACTGTAGTTTATAGTAATCATAATGCTCAGTGAATAGAATCTATGCCTACATGTCATCTGTTACTACATTTAGCCTCTTGCATGAAATATCAAATCACTAAAACGTTATTTCTGATGTGTCTTTAGCTGTCAGAAGCTCATAAACATAAACTCAGCCTGATCATATCCTAGTTACTGTATAATACTTTAGACAGTACACATGCAGTACAGATGCAGGATGCAGAGTCTCTGCCACGGCTAGAAGTGTATATTGTTGATAAAAGACCTGATATTTCACTCCAGTTTAACTGCTGTATCCCTCTGGTTCCTGATTATTCTGGGATATTTGCATTTCCCTGTCTGTTGTCAAATATATAGTGTATGTCTTTGGTTATCCATGTGTATTCATGTATGATCGTTTCAACCTTCCAATAGTGTAAATACTCTGTATACATTATTACACCTATACTTTGATATGGGACCAATTACCACTGCTGTATACTGTTAGTGTTGTATTCTGCAAGCTCAAAGGTAACAGTCCTTACGGTTAACACACAGTACTCACACAAAGCATGTTGAACAGTCCTTCAGATAATTGGTCAGTTTTGGTGGATCATACAAAGTGTTTCATGTTGTTAATCCATACACGATAAACATCCTAAAAACATCACAATCTTAAGTTTTTCATTGAATAAAGTGCAGAGGATTCATCACTTCAACGCCTTTTATTTACACGACTCAAGTTTTCTGCTGAACTGTCTAGTGCGCTGCTTACTGTGTAATTTATGGTAAATTAGAAAGTAGACGTAGTA
Source organism: Chaetodon trifascialis (assembly GCF_039877785.1). Taxonomy (NCBI): domain Eukaryota; kingdom Metazoa; phylum Chordata; class Actinopteri; order Chaetodontiformes; family Chaetodontidae; genus Chaetodon; species Chaetodon trifascialis. The sequence continues at coordinate 27,420,330 of NC_092067.1, forward strand.
GTTTTTTGTCATGGTTGTAGCAGTAATTATCGTATTATAAAAATAACAATAACAGTTTTACGTAAAATTGTGGGACTGTTAGAAGACTGACGCAATAAAATGCAATATAGTACGAACACATGCTTTAGACAGTACTTTGAACTAAAGATATTCCTTGGTACTGCGTCTCTGTAGAAATAGTATTTGTAGGTTTTAAAACACACAAGACGTGTCAAATTCAAGGGTGTAACTTTGGGTTAAACATGGCAGGGGGTGAGATTTCTTCCCAGTTAAGAAAGACCAAACACCATAAAATCCATCCATCCATTATCTATACCGCCTATCCCTTTCGGGGTTGCGGGGGGCTGGAGCCTATCCCAGCTACAATGGGCGGGAGGCGGGGTACACCCTGAGCCGGTCGCCAGCCGAATGCAGGGCCACATGCAACGACAAACAAACATTCACGCTCACACTCACACCTACGGACAATTTACAGTCATCAATTAACCTAATGAGCATGTTTTTGGTCTGTGGGAGGAAGCCGGAGAGAACCACGCATGCACAGGAACAACATGCAAACTTCACACAGAAAGGCCCCGCCCGACCCGGGAATCGAACCGGCAGCCTTCTTGCTGTGAGGCGCACTACCTGCTGCTCCACCGTGCAGCCCACCATAAAATCATAAACTGCAATAAAGGAACCTATTTCTAATGCAGACATTTTGGATTCCAGCATTATCCTCCACTGAATTTAAGTCCAGCCTTCTACTGTTTGCCACATGGAAACAGTATTTAATGCCTTAATCTTAAATCCTGACCCATTCAAACCGTCCTCCCCTGTTAGCTAACTTACCTCATATTAGCCATAAGCTAGCAAACTACCAAACAGCTAACGTTAGCTAACAGTTCAACAGCTAACAAAACCAGAGATATTTGACTTATGAGTGTTTGTGCGTTACAGCAGCATACCTCCTTTTGGACACACGCTTTCCTTTTTTTACTTGGTGACCCGCCAACAATTTAAAGTTGTTGGTTGACCTTTCGCCGCTCTCTTCACTTCCGCTCTCGCTGAGCTGTTATGACTCCACCCCGCGGGACATCTATCGGTACCACAGGTGGAGGACAGCAAGAGGCGAGTCTGGGTTAGGCGCAACCAAGTTTTCTGCAGGGGAGGGGGGTCAGATTAAAATTTAATTTTTATTGTTCTTTATTTTCTTATTGAATTGCATAAAATAATCGACAATGTATTGTATCTTCTTAAAATAAATACTTTCCATCAGAGGATCATGGGGGAGGGAGGGTTGGCTGGTTTCGATTACATCCCCCGAAAATTACGCCAATGGCCAAATTGAATAGTGGGTCCTTCTTATTCATAATCGTCTCGACACTGTTATGGTTATCTAGAAGGTGCATATGCAGGGCGGGAAGATGTGAAAATGTGAGATTTTTTAAATGGAGTTTGGTGTGACAGTCTTTTAAACATCACTAAATATGAGGTACTGCTGTGAGAGACTTACTGTGTAAAAGAGTGGACCCTTCCCATCTATTACTCCTTTTTTTTTCAGTATTTTCTGTGAGGAATGTTTATCTGAGGGTCAATTAGAAAAATATTTAAGTGTCAGATTATTAAATGTTGTTTGGACAGATGTTCTTAAGTACAACTGTAAATTAGGTATTGAGCACGAGCCAATTCAGGAATGGATCCTTTCCATTTTATCCTCTTACAGTACTACATACCAGGTTACATTCACTTTTAAACTCGCTTTTTTAATAAGGAGTTTGGTGTGTGATTATTTCTGGTGCTGGTGATTGAGCTCGTTCCAGTTCATGAACATTTTATGAAAATGTGAGTATGATGTGACCTAAACATCTTTAAACAGTACTCGGTATAAAGTACTGTGAGCAGTCCTGTTTATAACATGTTTTAGATTTTAATCTTTCAACTCTGTCCATTTGAGATTGTTTTCATGGAGTTAGGTCTGACATTCTTTGCACATTACTGTGTCTGAACTTTTAAAGTAAGAGAATTGAAGAGTGGATGTTTTCAATTCATTTTAGGTTATTTTGTCATCATCATTCATAGCGTGCACATTCGGAGGCAGGAAAAGGTTTAAACAGATGGATTTGTAAATTGAGTTTGAGGTGTCCGGGTTGTGTTTAGTTTAAGCGACCACAGCGCCCCCCAGTGGATCTGACCATTTAAAACAACTATTCCCAAACGACGGTGTCCTGTTAGGGTCGAAACAGCAGACGTTCAAGTCCTGTTGGGAAAAAAGCGATCGTGTGGTGGTGAGCGGAAGCGGAGGGAGGCGACAGACTGAAGACGAGGTCGAGTAGACTCGTTTTCATTTTCCTCGCTCGTATAAAGCTTTCAGTCCGCTCAGTGTCGTCTGTTCTGCGGCAGCGCGGAGAGAAGCTCACCGCTGCCAACGTGAAGCTAACCGCTCACTCTTACACGGACGGCGGCATCCGGGTCACTGTTAGCTTCATGCTAACTCATCAGCAGTCATGGTGGAATAAAGATCAAACTAGTTTCTGTCAAACATTTGAAACGTTCAGTGGTCGATTTTAAGATCACTCTCTCAGATTTAAAGCGGTTTTTAATGGCGGAGATTAAAGCATCACTTTCTCTGATACAATAATTGACAAAAAGCATAAATGTATTGAACATTTTCATGAAATAATGAGTTTGAGAGTGATTCTCTACTTTCAGTCTGCTGTGACTTTACAGGGTTAACTTAGTGGGTCAAATCGTTGTCTGCCCCCAAACAATTGTTAAATACATATTTTCTTCTGGACTAATTCATTCACTCGTTAACAGTGTGAGCTTGTAGGAGCCGTCAGAGGATAAGATGGAGTGGAGAGCTCATTTTATGTATTCAGTCTTAATTCTGCTGATGAAAATCAGTTTTATCTGAGGACAGACGGCTGATGTTCATGCTCACCTTTAAACTGTTTCATTGAAGTGGATTTTATTGTTCACCTGGAGACCTGACACTTGGCTCGCACGCCGTTTCTCAGTTATTCGATGTTATGAGTTGATATTTTTGGGGATTTAAATCAGCCTCGTATGTACTCTAAATGATTTTTGTGGACAAGAATGAAAATCATGTGCTTTGTGTTGTCAGTGAAGGAGATGTCTCACAGGTGAGTCTGGGGCAGTTACCATGGAGACAAGAACCCACAGTGACGTCAGCAGTTGCGACCCTGAACAGGTGAGACAGACTGATGCCAGTACTCAAAGGTCAAGTCTGGGTTCAGGTGTGGATTGTTGGACCGCCTCAGGAGGCGCTCCAGGTTCATGTTGGCAGGAAATGAAGTGATGCGTGATGTGATTCGACTTTGCTGTTCACATGTGGAGAAAATTAAGTAAGAATTAAATTGAAGTATGATTGAGAAAATACTGAGGCCACGGTCTGGAGCTTCACATACAAAGTGGAACCTCTGTTTTTGCTTGTTTCATTCCTTTACTAGAACGTAATATAACTCGCACACTGTTTATCGTCAGCTTTTAGACAGTAGATGTGTTTTTTCCAGTGTTTTCAGCTCATTTTACCATAAAATGAAACTGGATTTCCAAAGACGATGTCGGGCAGGTCAGGAGTCATCAGCAGACCAGGCAGCATTTTCCAAAGTGCTTTAAAATCCCACACATGAAGAGTGGAAGCCTTTAATAAATGAAACGCGTATCTGCCTTCTCACGTGACGCTGAATCCACCAAAACTCCCCGTCTGAATCTGACTCAGTCGTCTCTTTCCACTGATCAATAAAAGCACCAGCAGGAGTTTTGGGGGAAACACGCGGTCGATTTTGGGCTTTGATGGAGTGAGGCTAACAGTTTCCCTCTGCTTCCAGTCTTTGTGCTAAGCTAGGCTAAAGACAACATACAGACCATCTGTTTCTCTTTTCCGTTTGCAAAGTGTCAGCTTTGGTTTTTTTTGGTTTCAGTGAAAACACCTCATGAAAGTAAAGCTGTCACATGTTTACTGAACACTTTATGTTAATTTGCTTCGTGTGACATCACTTAATCTTAATTATATGAACCAGTAATTAAACTTGTCTCTGACTTTTTTTTTGTGGATAGACTAGCTTTTGACTTTTCACTCCAGTCTGCAGAACGTGGATCAAAGCAGCTTGGCCCCGCCTCCTCTCCTGTCTCACCTGAAACAGATGCTGCTCTAAGCCCCGCCCCTCCAGCTGACTGTCCCTGCCAATCATCGGCAGTCATTGTGACCACAGAAACAAACCGTCCTCCTCCTCCTGCAGCTGGCTCCACCCCCTCTGATCCAGCTGCTGACACTTGGATGACATCACAGGTACTGGCTCCACCCTCGTCGACGTGTCACAGTCAGCTGCTCATCATGGAGCAGCGAGGTCAGACGCCGTCTGCCGAGCGCGTGGTGAGTGTTCTTTGATTTAGCTCAGTTTTTTTACATTATTTTTTAAAATTCAAGGATTTTTTCCGTGTTTCTTGTCAGCTGATCGTGACGGGCCAGTCAGAGGGCAGAGAGGTGTTAGTCGTCCCATCCAATCAGCTCTCAGGGTCCCGGCTGGCTGTGATCTCTAGTAGCCCAGCAGGTACAGGAGCTGTACTGGAGGCATTCTGATTGGAGGGGAGGATGATGATGTCATCAGACCTTTGTGATGTCAGTTAAAGTTGCTAAATATGGATTTGTGTTTGTCTGTTTGTAGGTGCTGTTGTCAACATCCCAGTAACCATGGTAACAGACTCCAGCAGCAGCAAGCAGACAGCAGCTGCCAGGTTGGTTGACTCTTTTCAGACTCCGCCTCCTTCACCAGCCTCCGTTTCCCACAATCCATTTCATTCAGGAAGTGCTGGTGTGTGTTCAGCAGATGTATTTTCATGGCTCTCTGGTGAAACTGCTCACCTGTGGTCTGTAGATGATTGGATGCAGCAAAGTCATGTGATGCCTGAAAGTGGAAACAAGGAGTTTAGTCATTATTGGAGAGTGTGTGTCAGTGTGTGAGGTAACAGTGTGTGCTGCTTTCAGCAGTCTGGATGTTTCCACTCGGATGAAGCCGCTGCCCTCCGGCGCCCCCGGCTGGGCCCTGAGACTGCGTAACGCTCAGGTTAGTCTGAACAGATGGTCTCTACGTGTTTGTTTGTTATGAATGTATCAAACATGGCCGACCTTCTCCTCTGCTGTCAGTAGAAGTTGGGGGATTCCTACAGAGGTTTCTGCTGTTCAGAGGCAGAGTTGGAGGCCATCCTGTTGCTCCATAAACAGCAGACTGGTTGCGTCTTTGGGACTCGTCAGTCTCCATCTGTGGACAAACCGGCAACCAGACTAATGTGGAAGTCCCAGTACGTCCCCTATGACGGCATCCCATTCGTCAATACAGGTCAGCACAGCTCCAGTCATTTCTCTGATGTTCATTTGTACTATATAAGTACTATAAGTACTATTACTCTTCCTCACTTCAAATCCAGACTCAAAGGCCACCTGTTCCAGAAAGCATTCTCTGATTGCACCGTCCAGTTTTCAGCTCTCATCTGTGTTTAGCTCTTGTTGTTGTTTCACTCTTCTTGTTTTATCTTGTAAAGTGTGCTTGAGTGTCCAGAAAGGCGCTTTTAAGTAAAATGAATTATCATTATTATTATTATTATTATTATTATTATTATTATTATTATTATCAGCAACATGTACTTACAGTATTTACAGTACTTAACCTGGTGGTGTACAAGTGAAGTGTTGCTGTGTGTGTTTGTGTTTCTCTCTGCTGTCTGTGGATTCACGTTCCTGCTGCGCTCATGTGTTCGTTCATGTGTTCGTTCATGTGTTCATTCATGTGTTCGTTCATGTGTTCGTTCATGTTCCTGCTGCAGATGTTTCAGCTCATTGAACTCCTTTATCTCCTGTTGCTGCTTTAATCTTCATCAATGCTTCAGATTCTAGAAGATCATCACATGTTTGCAGCGCGGCGTCCTGTGAGAACCTCGTATCTCCAAAAAGAAAAAACAGGCTGTTTTCAGCTTTGTGACGAAGCTTTTTCAGCTGATCCAAGAGGCTTTTAAAGAGTTTACTGAGCTGAAGAAGACATGAAGGAACTCTTCATCCTTCACTTCAGCACAAACACTCAACATCAACACATCTGGAGATACGAGCTTTTCACTGGACAGGAAGGACTCTGAAGAGTAACTGAAGCTAACAGATAAATATAGTGGAGTAGAACTACAAGTACTAAAAGTAAGAATACCTCAATAGACAGTACTACTACAGTACTTGAGCATGCAGAGTTCGTTCAGGACTTTAAAAGCACGCGTTTAAGACTAACATAAATGTTTCCTGTAGCATAACGAGACAAACACAAGGACCACTAACCCATCTGCAGGCTGTAAACCACAAGAAGAACTGCGAGAAAGAGAGGACAGAAAGGGAGGACCAATCAGGGAAGAAGACAGACATAAAGACACAATGAACACATGAAAAGATGTAGAGAAGTCAGTGAGGGAGGACGAAGCTTTAGATGTTGTGTAAAATAAAAGACTTGTGAGTGTGAATCAAGTAGCTCGCTGTGTTTCAGGCAGCAGAGCGATCGTCATGGAGTGTCAGTTCGGACCTCGCAGGAAAGGACTGCAGTCCAACAAGAGCTCTGAACAAACGGCTGAGCTCTCATACAAAGCTACCTGTCCCGCCAGGTAAACCACACACACACACACACACACACACACACACACACACACACACACACACACACACACACACACTGTACAAATACTCCTCAGGTGTCCCGGCCTCTGAACCGTGAAGGTTGCACAGTGACCGTTGTCTGTTTCAGGATCTACATAAAGAAAGTTCGAAAGTTCCCAGAGGTCAGAGTCCCCTCGGAGCCGACGGCAGACAGGAAGACGGTGAGACAGGAGCAGGAGAAGGCCTTTCAGAGTCTGAAGAGCCAGAACCTGGAGACCGGGGGGGTCATCAGGTGCAACATGAACACCTGCAGCTTGAACTCCGCAGCCAGACACACGTCAGCATGTTAACCTGCTTCTGTCTCGCTAGGTTTTACCTGCAGCTCCCCACAGAGAGAGCACACCTGTATCACACCGTGGACACGCCCCCCCTCCCCCTGCCTCCCCCTGACCTCCCCCCTCCCCCCACCCAGCCAGAGGAGGAGGAGGAGGAGATGGAGGAGGAAGCAGAGCAGGTAGGAGATAGCAGTGCTGAGAGTTTAGATGTTTCTAGAAAGTCCCTGAACAGAGTCCAGGACTTCTTGAGGAAGTTTAAGGAGTCACGTGCTTTTCTAAACCTTTGAGGAGGTTCAGGGGGTCCTTGAGAAGGTTAAAAATCATTGAGAGTTCCTTGAAGAGCTTATAAGAATGGTGGTCCCAGGGTCCTTGTAGAGGACACAGTGGTCCTTGAGGGGGTTAACCCTTTGAAAAGGGTCCTGTTTTGCATGCGTGCTTCTCTTTACCTCCTCCTCCTCTGTAACTCCTGGACTGTTGATGCTATTGGAAAAATTCAAACGTTCATGAAAGCAGAGAGCGAGAGCTTTCTGCTGATACAGGATACAATTCTACAGCCGAAACAAAAGAAACAGTTCAGGCATCCAGACATAGTCTTAGGGTTTAAAGGGTTAATCTGTGTTTGAAGAATCCACTGGAGAGTCCTTGAGGTGGTTTAAGGAGTCCTACAGAATGTTCTAGTAGTCCTTGAGGTAGTTAGTCACTGGAGCAACGTATGAGGTCCTAGAGAACATTCAAGGAGTTCCTGTGGAGGTTCTGGTTCCAGGATTCTTTACGAAGGGTCAAGGAATCCTTCAGGAATCCTCCAGCACTCATTGGGGAGATTCCAAGAGTTTTTGAGAAGGTTTTGGAGTCTTTGAGGGAGTTGCTGAAGGAGTTTTGGGGGCCCTTGAGGAGGATCCAGCAGTACATGAGTAGGTTAAGGTCCTTAGGAGACGTTTGCGTCCATGAGGAAATTTAAATAGTTTTGAAGGACGTTACGGGGATCCTTTAAAATTCTAGAGGTCCTTGTGCAGGTTCCAGGAGTCCTTGAGGAGGTTTTAGAAGTTTTTGAGAGAATCCTCAGGGTCATTGAAGAGGATCCAGAAGTCCGAACCCGTGGTGGAAGGAAACGTGTCCAGTCTGTCCATCTGTCTGCCTGAACATCTGATGATTGATTGTTTTCATTGATAATGATGGCAGTTTGTGGTTAGCAGCTCTCTGTTACCTGCATGCTAATAGTTCCCTCCCCATCAGGACGGAGTCATCCCGTCTCGCCTCCACCCGCGGGTGGCTGAGAGGATCTGGCAGCTGGTGGCAGCAGGTCATCATCAGGTTTACAGCGTCCGCAAACAGCTCAGGTAGGAATCACACCTGAGCAGAGCTGAACACCTGGCCCCGCCCTCTGACCGGCACACATGTGGACGTGTGTGTTGTGTATTCTGTGTTGTGTGTGTTATGTGTGTGTCGCAGGCATTTCGTGGAGAAGGAACTCTTTAAATGTGACGGCCTTCCAGAGAGACACAACCTGAGATACTTCCCCACCGTCAACGACATCAAAAACCACATCCACGAGTCCCAGAAGGCCCTGGGGCTGAGCAGCAGCTCTGCTGAGGTCTCACACACACTCACACACTCATGAGTCCTTCAGATGAGGCATCTGTTATCGTCCGCTATGATTAGCTGTGGGAGTAAAAAGGCTGTCGGTCCAGCTGTTATCAGGCTGAAATTGTGTCATCTGAACCCGGTTTGACTTCTTTAGATCAGGACGTGAAGCACCTCTAAATAAAACAGGTCAGGGATCAGTTGTGTGTGAAGAAGGTCAAAGTGTGTCTGTGCTCTGAAGTGAGTGTGTCTCCCTCTAGTGGACAGAAGTGAGCAGTGACCCTCTGATTGAGACGGTCACACTGACACTGACTCCTGCTGCTGAAGGTAACATGCACACACATGCAAACACACACACCTGAATCTACCTGCACTCTGTCCTCTCAAACATCACTAACATCATCAAGATAAAGTCAGTTAGTTAAAATAAAGATAATACAATAAATTTCTCACTTAAGAGTTCAAACACACATTCACAGGCACACTTTAAAACACGTCAGACTTCCTTCGCGAACGTTACCTGCTGACACAAACACTGTGATCCGCTCTCATCGTGACGTGAACGAACGCAGACTTGACTCCTGACAGTGTGAACAGATGGATGCAGCACACTAACCATTAATGGTGCAGTGGACAGCTGTCCTGTGTCTGACCCTCATGTCTTTGTCTGCAGTGGACGGCAGCGACTCTTTGTCTCCTGAAGCTGTTCAGCTTTTCAGTTCTCTCTCTTCTCTGCAGCCCAAGATCTTTGCTCAGCTGCAGGTCAGAAAAACACTGATCAATAACCACTAATCAGGTCACAGGAAGACGTTTGCTCCCATTATAAAATGTGTTTGTTTTTACAGGGAATCCTCCAGCCTCCTCCTCCTCTCTCCCCCCTCCCCCCGTCTTCCTTCCTCCAGACTCCTGGTGGGGACTCGGTGGTGGCATCGGGCCCAGAGGAGGTGCTGGATGAGGGGCAGCAGCTCAGTGGAGGAGGCCAGCATGTGGTTCCACAGAACGAAGAGAACATACAGCTGCAGATCAATGACTCTGCTGCCAGCAGTGAGGGTGATCTCATGCTAACAGTTTGAGGCTAACGCTAGCAGGTCACAGGTCATGATCTCATGCTAACAGATTGAGGCTAACGCTAGCAGGTCACAGGTCATGATCTCATGCTAATAGTTTGAGGCTAACGCTAGCAGGTCACAGGTCATGATCTCATGCTAACAGATTGAGGCTAACGCTAACAGGTCCCAGGTCATGATACCATACCAGAAACATGGCAGTGCAGCATGGTGGAGCTGCTCCCTCTGTATTTATAAGGACTCATGCTAAGCTAACAGAAACTCAACAGTTCTTATTATCAGGTGATTAAACATTGATGAACACAGTATGAATATAATATGAACATTTCTGTCGTAGTTCCTCCACGTTGGACCTTGAAACCTCGACTTCACTTGTGTTTTTGTTTTTAAAGACGAAGAAAAGACCCCAGCTGACAGATGTGTTGATCAGGCTGTTTGAGGCTCGTGGTTTGCTAACAGTCAATTATTTTAGTCTAGTTTTCCGTCAGTCACATAAAGTAACAAACTGTATCGCTGTCAGCTTCTCTGCTTCAGGTGGAGGTGAAACAGGAAGAGGAGGAGATGAAGATGAGGGAGTTGCAGGACTCACCTGGTTCATGCTGACACATTTTACTCTGCTGTTTCCTGTAAAATGAGCCTGAAACACTCCCCCAGAGTGAACTGAGAGCTGATCTGGATCTTTGGAAGGTAACACTGTCAGACTCACTGGAAATGTTCCTGGAACTGAGTAATACAAGTGTGAACTCGCTGAAGTCGAAGGCTTTCATGTCCACCTGAATATGGTTTTGTGCATAGATGCCTGCAGATGAACGTATTTGAACATACTAGCTGGAAATGAGACCACAGCATGAAGCCTTGTTCTCCTTCAAGCTCAATAAAACTCATAATGATGCCACAGAAAATCAGTGTTTTACATGTGTTTTCTCTGTTTACTGTGTTCCAGCTGTCCGTCTGTCAGTCTGCTTTGCGGCCGGCCGGACAGACAGCAGCGACTGAGCTTGAGTTTGTTTTCAGTCAGTTTTCACGTATATTGTGCATCGATCACTACGTTCGTTCTGTCAGAGTGATGGCGTCCATCAGTCCGAGTGTCATTGTGGGGCGAAGAGCGACTCCCACAGCACAGTGTGTCGAAGTACTTTACCTGAGTGTTTCCACTCCTCAATAAATCAATCAATAAATTATGATGTAATGTTGTTGATAAGATGATTCAAAGCAATGGAATACACGTTTTCCTGCATAGTGAGTACTTTCAGTTTTTGTGCTGTAGGTACATTTTGATGCTGACACTTTTGTACTTTTACTAAAGTAAAAGTTTGAATGCTGGACTTTTACTTGTAGCAGAGTATTTCTTCACTGTGGTTCTGTTACTTTTACTGAGGTCAAAGATCTGAGTACTTCTTCCACCACTGATTTTACACTTCCTGTGTATTACAGTTTTTGCCCGTTGCTTGAACACTAATGACACATGCTTCGACCAAAGTAACAAAACTTGTTGTAAGTTTTTCTTACTTTAGCTTCAACACAGTGTAACCAAACACTAAACAAAGTGCTGCTTTCACTTTAGCTTCAATTCTGCAACACACTACTTCATACATAAGACACTCGGTTCATGAATGAAATCTCAGGGTACAACTGGGAAAACACGTGCTTTCAAAATACAAAACACACTGGATAACTGGAAATACTCACACACACACCTGAAAATACTTAGAAGAAACTGAACACCAACGAGCCACAAACAGGCCTCAGCTAAGCAGCAGTTAGCTAACAGCTAACACTGCTTTTGACACTTTGACAGTTCTGAGAAACATACAGTACAGTGTAGTACAGAATACTGTACTGTATACTGTACACGGTACTGTACCACTGAGATGTTACAGTACTGTGTACAGTATACAGTACAGTATAGTACAGAATACTGTACACAGCACACACCTGAACAGGTGAAACACGTTATTGGTGGATAATCTCAAGGTGGATGTTTGATGTGGAACGTGATTGGCTGTTTGTCGCAGCTCTCATATGAACCACAGATGAAACGTGACACTCCAGCAGCATGTATGTACATATTAACGTACGGCTCTGGCTGGGGATTGATCAAGACCAGTTCCTTGTATGTGAAGACCGACTGAAGCTAATGACGGTAATCACAGCAGAAAACACAGTACGTGCGGTCGAGTGCTTTCATGCCTGACAATGGATCGACAGGTAAAGTGACACCTTTAACAATGGCTTGTCATTTATCAGCTCATCATTTGCATTCTATAGGAACAATGTTCTGAGTAAAAAGTACAAGATTCCCCTCTGACGTGAAGTACTTACTACAGTAACAAGTGAGAGCAGGAAACAACAGACACAAGAACCAGGAGGGAACATGTGAGCAGTGCTGAAATCATGCTTTATTAAATCAGTAATGCATCAAACTCGAGGAGGATGAATATATTTCTACATCAACAGATCAATTAAATCAAAGTGCAGGAAACCCCGTCTGCTTTTCTCTCTCCACAGGTGATGGAGTCCCTGCGGTGCAGGAACGAGGCCCTGACTTATGACAAGGTGAAAAGACTAAAAGCTACAAACACTCGCACTCAAACACACGAACACGTTAGCTAACTGTCCTCCAAGAGCGGCGCTGCTTCTGCACAGCAGAGCCGCCTCCGGCTTCCTGTTCATTAGTGGCCAGGAGATGTTACGCTTTGAGAAGCCAGTGCGGCCGTCCTGTGCCAGAAACAGCGCTCTATTAAAATGATCTAAGGCTCAGCGTGCAGGCCGCTCGCACTCTGAGCTGGTCATCGAATCATGGTGGTATGACACAGTCAGTCTGAGCACAAGGCCGTTCATGCTGCTTCCATGAGGGTGATGCAAACAGCACTCAGGGTCTTACACTCATGGTACAACTCATAGGAAACTGTAATATGTCACGCACAGAGGCGTGTCCAAAACAATAACTTAGTCTTTCTGTTTGTGTTTATAACGTCAACAGGGAGCCTCTCTACCTGCTGAGGCAATCTTAAGACTTCAACGAATCGTTGAGGCACAGAGTTTAGTTTCTCAGTTTAACAGGGTATTCGTTCCTGGTGAAACTTTCTCCTGTTAAACCACATTTGTTCTTTTGTTTCAGTTAATATTATTGTCATAAATAACAATGCATACATTTCCCATAACCGTTAAATTCGGCTATATACATTATGTACATGTCACAGAAAAGTGGTTCAAAAATCCTAAGTCATAATTGTCCAATATGGCACATTTTATAACAACTTTAGACTTTAGTCTAGTTTGGCATAAATTAATGTCAAGTTTGGTACAAAAATAGTTCATATTTACAAGAACAGAAATCCAGATCTTTATCAAGTAATATTGTTGCTAATTCACTAAATAAAAAGGTTCTGGATGAGGGGAACAGGGGATATAAATTAACTTTTTTTTTTCTTTTTTCTTTTTCTTTTTACATTGACCGAATGTGGACGTTGACGGTTGCAGTGTCGGAGCCGAGCTCGTTGGACAGGCGGAGGGTGTACGCTCCGGCGTCGCCCTCCTTCACTGCAGAGATCACGAGGGTGGATAGGTCGGCGGTGTTCTCCACATGGTACCGATCGTCCCCATTGGGGAGGGTCCGCCCCGAGTGAACCCACTGGACGGAGGGTATGGGGTCTCCAGAGAATACCCCCGCCAAAGTGAGGGGCTTCCCCGGCTCGGCGCTGACATTCTGCGGAAGAGCTTCAATCTTTGGTGGAACGCCTGTTAATGAGGAAGAAGGAGGTCGGTGACGAAGGTCTGACATCTGAGTATAGTCACAGAAATAAGGTTTGACATCAGTTACTGTCTTTCTAACACCTTTTGCCTCATATTTGAAAATAATTAGCTGCACTGGTCCCTAAAGCCTCCGGTTTCTCCTGCATGGTACAGCTCCACTTCGCTCGGCTCACTTTTGGTACAAGGAGCTTTTCTCCTTTAATTTTCCACTGCTGACAGTAACGCCATGGTGTAGGCGCGACTCTTAGTGACACTGTGTGACATCATCTTCAATATGACAAACATGGGAACAATGGAGGATATTGAAGGGATGGTGTTGTGGCTGTTTGTCACAGCAAGGAGGCCAACTTTGTTTCAGAAAAGGCTGAAGGCCAAAAGACTGCTGAGAGAAAGGCGAGTTTGAAAAATCCTACATCAGAGCCAGAAAAAGTACCAGGTACGAGGTGCTATCCATAACGTTTGCCAGCGGAAAACCGCAAAACAACGGTTCCAAGTGAGTCTCGTCGAGCCTTTGTACAGTAGACGTTTGTCTGATGACAGACTGTAGACCATGCTGCACCTTTTGTGAAGCGGTACTGTAGAGGATTAGAGTGATTTGATGGTGCTAATACGATAGCTTCTTTCATTTCAATTACAATTAGTCATTTAGCAACGCTTTTATCCAAAGCGACGTACATATGAATTCACACACAGAAGGCGCAGCACCTGAAGATTACATGTGAGGAACAGTGTATTGTCTTTTATCAAGCAGGATTTCATCTCACACCATATTTGTCTTCATTCACAGAGATGCTCAGACCAATCATTACACACTTACTGTTATTCTGAGTTTAAGTTACAGATTCAGGCAACGTGTAAGATGCATCTCACCTCTTTTAACCCCTGCAGTGAGGGCCCGCAGTGAGGAGGAGGACTCAACATGCGAGTGAGCAGACATTTCCTTCATGTGGCTGCTGGAGCTCATGGAAACCATTGACTCAGCCATCATGGCAGACATGCTAGTTGCAGACGTGCTCTCAAATGAATATGCGGTCGCAGCAGAGCGGGAGCTGCTGCTGTAACTGCCAGCCTGCATGGAAGCCTCCATACGAACTGACGAAGCAGATAAACTTTTCTGCATGCTGGCAGCAGCATCAGTAGAAACTCTTTGCTCCATAATAATCATTTTTGCTGGTTCTTCAACAAGAGCTGAGAGGATGCAAATGACAAGCACATGGCTCACATCAAAATGTGCACAAGTACAATACACTGTATGCATATACTGATGGTAAGCTGGGTTGCCCGAATGCCTTAGATTTCCATGTCTGTGTTTGAAAGTTGAATTAGTTTAAAGACGTTTGTTCTGGTGCAATCAAAGTCTCATTTTCATCACAAGCTTTAGTATCAGAGCCAATTAAACGCACTGTGTCTCAGTGCGTCTAATTGTGTTTTGTTCAAACACAGCGGGAACTTACTGAAGACGTTGAGGGAGGATGTTGCAGAGCACTGTCCAAACTGATTTTTGGCTTTTACTGTGTACTTCCCACTGTCTGCAACGGTGGCTTCACATATCTCCAGAGTGAACACATTCTTAGAGCGGTTCAGTCTAATGTTTGATGAGACAGATATCTGCAGACAGAGACAGGGTAGTATTGTGTCAGCTGCACAGATTTCTATTGTTAAATTACCTTTAAAATAGTTTGAAAGCCACTGCATCGAACATTTTGTCAAATAACTTTCTAAAGAGAACTACTTACAATCATATTGTCTTTCAACCACTCCACGTCAGGGGAAGGTTCTCCTGCAATTTCACATGTGAATTTGACATTTTGTCCCTCATTCACATTCTGGGACCTGGGCTGCAACAGGAAGTGGGGTGCATCTGAGTGCTTGGCTGTGACCACGGTATCAAACTCACACCGGACCAGGCCATGCTCTGTTTGAGCTTGACATGTGATGATCCCCTGCTCGCACTGACTGACCGACCTTATGGTCAGGGTCTGGTCATTTCCAGACACTCCATATCTGTACTGCTCTGAGTTGGCCAGTTCCACCCCATTAAAACTCCACCTGATGCCAGAGGCCCCAGGGATGTTGGCCTTCAGAGTCAGAGACTGGCCCTCTGTAACAGACATCTGGCTGCAGGAGGACTTGACCTTTTTCATAGAGGACAGGACCTCCTCATGGAGCATTTCCTTTTTCATGACTTCCTCAGAGATTTCAGCTTTTGTTTTCAAGCTTTTGGAGCCTAGAACAGAAATAAATGTAAGAATTTATGGAAGGAAACAGTTTTAATGTTTGTAGCTGCATGTTAATGAAGGACGACCTCAAGCACCTGCTAATGGGCCTTACCTTGCACTGTGACTGTGCACGTTGTGGACACTGCTCCAGCACTGTTGGTAGCAGTACACTTGTACATCCCGCTATCAGAAATCCCCACTTCATAGATCTCGAGATAAGCTGAGCCATGCTCCTCAAATATTTCATATTTTCCACCCTGACTCAGAGCCTGTCAATCAGGAACATAAATAAATAAATGTCACGTTTTCCATTCTTTTTTGTCTGTGAAGGATTAATATGAAAAGTAGAATAATTAAAGTATTTGAATACTTTTTTTTTGAATAGTTACCTTTCTGTCCTTCATCCATGAGATTTCTGGTTTGGGCTCTCCTGTCACCTTCACTGAGAGCCTGACAATAGAGTCAGAGTCTGCAGTGACATCCCTCAGCCCGGCAGAGAAGGACGGCTTCTTTTCAAGAGTTGGTGACATCACTCTCTTTGCTGACTTAATTGATGAAGTCACTCGTTCCTTCTCAGATGGAGTTGGAGATTTGGGGGTTGGTGACTTTGGTGTTGGGGATTTTGGTGTTGGGGATTTTGGCGAGACTGGAGACTTGACTCTCTGAGGTGACTTGATTGGCTCAGGAGATTTGACTCTCTGAGGAGATCTGACTGGTTCTGGAGACTTGGCAAGAGGGGACTTGGCCTCTGGAGAGGTGACTCTGGCAGGGGCTACTACCTTCTCCTTGGACTCAGACTTGCGGATGGTCAGAGTGAAATGGGCCTCTTGTTCGCCTCCAGCATTTTCCACCTTAACAGAGTAGCTGCCTTCGTCCGACATCTCAACAGCAGATATCTCAAAGTGGGAGTTGTACTGAGTAGAGACAATGTGGTGACGGGCAGAGGGACCAACAACTCCTCCTTCATGCAGCCAGGTGATAGAAGGTGCTGGCTCGCCATCCACATCACACTCAAACCTGACAAGATCTCCCTCCTCTACAGTTAGGGACTGTGGCTTGGTCAGGATTTTGGCAGGAACACTGGGCTTCTCCCTTGGCTTCTCAACAACAGTGGTGGACTCTTTCACAGTTTCAGTCACAGTTTCCTGCACTGTTGTTTTAGAGGAGGAGACATGATACACCTCTGTTCTGGTCATCTCAGGCAGATGGGAGGATGGAGGCTCTTCATCTTTGCGGAGTGAAGAGAAGGCAGCGTATTCGGCTCCTGCTACATCCAGTGTAGCATAGTCAGAAGTCTCTCCTTTGACGTTCCTGCAGACCACACGGTAAGTGCCAGAATTTTCAGTCACGCAGTTGATGATCTGGAGAGTCAGAACCCCACTGATGTTGGTCATGTGAAATTTGCTACTCTGGTGAATCTCTTTCCCATTGTGGAACCACTTGACCTCAGGCTCTGGTTTAGCCTGGACATTCAGTGTGAACCTTGTGCTGGAGCCATAGGGTACACGATGAGATCTCATCCTGATGGTGATACGTGGGGCGTGGTCAAGGCTGAAGGGAACCTGTGTCACCACCTCAACCTTCCTCTCCACTGATCTTCTCTCTGATCTGAGAGCCTGCTTCTTCTCCTCATATCTGGATGCAAAGTCAACTTTTGGAAGGGTCACTTCGGTCTTGACAGCTTTTCCTCGGGTGGGAGATCTCTCAGGTTCAGGCATTGGGAGCTTCTTGACTGGTCTAGGAATATATTCTGAGGTAAAACTTGTCAGGTGTTCAGATTCAACGCCCTCAGAGATTGTTGCAACAGTGACAGTTGTTTCCTTTTTCGAGGTCCGAGTCTTCTCCTCAAAGTCCATACGTTTGAGTTCACTCTTGTAAGAGGAGATTCTCTGAGCAGTTGTGTGTGGACGCAGCAGGTCCTGATCTTCTCTCTCTTCATACACCCTCTGCTTCTGTCGTGGAGCTTTGTATGTGACTTTGTCGTGACGCTGGCGTAGGTCAACAAAACTTGGACCAGCCTCATATTTAGATGGAATTCTGTAGGAGTCATATCTATGGACGTCTTCTCCCTCTTCATCATCACTGTAGACTCTTCTAGGAGAGGGGGGACGCAGGGCAGACAGCTCAAAGCGAACTGGGCTAAGGCTAGGTGGAGAAGCAGAGTAGCCAAGCTCCAGCTCTTGCTCCAGACGAAGCCTCTCCTCCTCAGTTCTCTTCATTGACAAGTACTCATTCACAGGCAGCAGCAGCTCCTCATCTGACAGGTCACCCAGGGATCTCCTTCTGATCCGATGATAGGCCTCCATCTCAGGAGAAGGAGTGCGGTGCCTTGCAGGCCTCACAGTCTCCAAGTCATCCTGAGTCATGGATGAAATGCGCCACTTAGGTTTATACTGGTCCTTGATCCTGATAGGTACCTCGTAAAACTGCTCCCACCTGGAGAGGCGAATGCGCTTCATCCTCTTCTGCTGAATTTTCTCCATGGGCTCAGGGAACTCATACTGATCCCGCAGCTTCTTGTACCATTTCATATCAGAGAGTGGCCTGAAATGTTTTATTTCCACATCCTCCTCAAGAACAGCTGGGTTAATGACACGAGGAGTGGGGACGACATATGGCATACGCAGCCTCTTCTCGTCTGCCCGCTTTTTCCTCTCCTCTTTTTCTTTCTGTATCTCAGCTTCAGTCTTCTCACCCTTCTTAGTGGTAACAGCAGGTTTGAACATGGTGGCTGCTTCCCTGACAGCTTGTACTGCTGCAGGTGGTAGAGCTACAACAACAGTGTCAGACAAAATCTGAGACAGTCTCACCTTTTTGTCCAATTCTTCCTTTCCACCTACTTTTTCCTTTTTCTTTTCACTGGTCTCATATTCCTTCTTTACATGAGTGACACGTTCTACTTTGAGTGTTGCCTGGCAGCTGGCAGATCCCGCAGTGTTGGTTGCAGTAACTCTGTACACACCAGAGTCCTCAGGGAGAGTGTCTCTAACATGAAGGATGAAATAATCCAAACCCTCATGGACAACCTCAATAGATGGTCCAAATGCTAAGGGCATGCCATCCTTCTCCCACTTCAGTGTGGGGTGGCCTGACACTCTAATCTCAAAGCGTACGTTCTGGCCTTCCTTACACTCAACATTTGCAAGCAGACGTTTGAACATGGGTCTCAGAGTGAGGTCTGCTGGTTTAGGTCGAGGAACAACGGTAAGACGAGCCTTGCAGCTGTCATCGCCATACCTGTTACGGGCCACAACACTGTACTCAGCATCATCTGTTTCCTCAAGGTTGTGGATAATCAGCTGGTACAGGCCCTTGTCACTGATGAAGGTGTATTTCCTGTCATCATGCCCAGGGATGAGCTTCTGTCCAGATTTGTGCCAGATGACACGAGGCTCAGGGTGAACAGTGATGGTGACGCCAAAGCGCACATCTTCACCAATGTAGGCTGTACGTTTAACCAGAGGAAGGGTGAACTCAGGAGGCTTTTGAAGCATTCTGGCAGTGTCAACTCTGCGCTTTGTTTTCTTGATCACACGGGTGGTGAAGAAGTCGCGGTAAGATCTCACACTGTTGATAAACAGTTCTGCATAGGCACTGTCCTCACCATACTCATTCACAATCTTGCATCTGTAAGTGCCATCATCTGCTCTTGTTACTTTGTTGATGGTGATTACAGCTAAACCATCCTCATATTCAATTTCATATTTGTCACCAGCTTCAAGTTGCCTGACTCCACAGTACCATGTCACTTCAGTTGTGCTATCATAGTTGTCAATGTTACAGGTGAATTTCACATCGTCTCCCTCATTCACCACAGCATGGCCAATCTGTCCTCCAACAGGACCGTTTTCAAATGGAGCAATCTTCACCTTGGCGACAAAGACACCACGCTGGGACCTGATGGAGCCACCACTGGCCACACGGGCTGCAGAAACCACTGTGCTCCACTCTTTCCTCACCATTGTCTGATAGTATCTCTTATGCCTGCTAGTTGGGATTGCTCTGGCACTGATCTCCTCTGTAGGCTTGGTCAGCCAAGGATGTGCCAGGGCCTCAGCAGCAGTCATTCGGTGCTTCCGCTCCTTTGTCATTAGGCGGTCTGTGAAGTCTAATGCCTCAACACTGACCTGCTTGAAGGACTCGTCATCATAGCTGTAGGCTGCATTGGATATGTTGTCAATCATTTGTTGGTTGGTTTCTGCTGTGAATGGATTAAGTCCACTGAGGAGAACATAGGCAAGGACACCAACTGACCACATATCAGTGACACTGCTGACCATGTCACATTGGTGGATCTCAGGGGCAGCGTACTCTGCAGTGGTATACTGAATCTTGATTTGTTCTCCAGGAGTCAGGTGTCTGGACTGGCCCAACTCAATAATCTTGACATTAGAGCTGGTTCTAGTTGTGTAGACAATGTTCTCAGGTCTGATATCAAAGTGTCCATAGCTCTGACCATGCAGGAAGTCAAGAGCTGAGCAGATCTGCCTGATGTAATTGACAACTTCACGCTCATTAAGCTCAAACTCAGCTGTGTTGAGGCGCTCAAAGATGTCAACACCAGAGATGAAGTCATAGATCATCACCAGCTCCTCAGGACTGTCGAAAGACTCGTGGAGTAGGAGGTAGTTAGTGTGTTTGGCCAGATTCAGTGTTGTGATTTCCTTCTTAACTATTGCTTGATCAGCACCTCTTACTTTGACAAATTTAGCCATGTAGGTCTTCTCAGAGCTTATGTCAACACAGCGGTGAACAATGCCAAACTGGCCTCTACCCAGTTCCTCTGCAATGGCATATTTGTTGTGCAGATTCTTTGCATCGGAGTGTTGAGCCTTGCCCCTGGGTACATGTCCAGTATCATCAACCTCCCTATCATAGAGCAGAACTCTTGATTTGTCCTCCTTGGTCATGACAGGTCCACTGGTCTCAGATGGAGCACTCTGTCCAAACTTGTTCTCAGCAATAACTCTGAACTGATAGCTGGTTCCCCCAAACAGATTGATAACAGTGTAATGGGTGTCACGGGATTGGGCAACACGTTGCCACCTCTCAGCCGTGGTGGGGCACTTCTCAATGATGTAGCTGATGACCTTGCTGCCACCATCATTTGCTGGGGCCACCCAGTTCAGTGTGACTGAGTCTCTAGAGACACCACTGGCTTTGACACCACGTGGAGGATCAGGCACGTCGGCTACATCCAACTCAACTGTCTGCTGGTCAATGCCAAATCTGTTCTTGGCACAGACAATGTAGAAACCAGCATCTTTCTTCTCCACTCCATTGGGGAAGACCAAAGAAGTGAATGATCTGGTGACAATGACCTGGTAGTGGCCATTGCTGTCAATAAGATCTTGTCCCTTCTGCCATGTGATGACAGGATCTGGTTTTCCACCGAAAGGAATCTTAATATTGACGACTTCTCCACGCAGGGCAGGGATGGCTTCCTTGTCCTTCAGGTTCTTTGGCAGATGGATCTTGGCAGGGACTAGAAATGAGAGAAATATGGTGAGATGTCATTTTTTATTTGAATTAAAAAATCGGATTACTTTTAAATGATTTATTCAGTGCAGTACAGAAGTGGCATATTTGTAGGAACTGGGAATCTCTTAGCTTACTTTCAACATCCAGAGAGACTGTAGCACAAATGGAGCCTCCCTGGTTGGTGGCCCTGATTTGGTAGACAGTGGAGTCTTCCTCATCAGCCTCAGTGATGACCAGCTGGTGATAACCTCCCTTGAACTCCTGGATCTTGATCTTCTTTCCATCAGAGTGTATTTCCTTTCCTCGTCTAAACCATTTAATCACAGGCTTGGGCTGTCCTGTTATCTTGCAGACAAGGGTAGCATTGCTCTTGTGCTTGACACTCATGTTCCTCAGCTCTTCTTTGAAGGCAGGAGCCCGGATCTCAACAGCTGTGGCTGGAACAATGGGAGCAGTTTCCTCGCTGTAGTCACTCTGTCCTCCGAGGTTCTCACACTTCACACGGAAGATGTACTCAATGCCCTCGGTCAGACGCTTGACAGAGAACACTGTCTGCTTGATCTCGTCTGTGGTCACTGGAGTCCATTCACTCCATTCCTTCTTGTCCTTCTTGTGTTTCTTCTCAAGGCAATAGCTCTTTATCTTGGAGCCGCCATCACTTAGTGGAGGCTTCCAGGAAACCACACAAGAGTCTTTGGTGATTCCAGAAACAACTGGCAACAGAGGTGGTGATGGTTTCTCTGTAGACAGGAATATATTTATCAGAGATCATTGTCAGTTCTTTTGCACAGTGTACCTGAGTGATAGATATTAATTTATGGATTATTTGAAAACATCAATTGATATTGGATTAAATTTACCCAGCTGGCTCTTGATAAGGATAGGTGAAGTGAGCTCCAGTGGTTCACTGTTGCCATAGCGATTCTGGGCGTACACACGGAAGAAGTATCCAGCACTATCAATGAGGTTTGGCACACGGCAAGATATGCCATTAATAGATGATGACACAAGTTCCCACTCAGTGTCCTCCTTGTCCTCACGCTTCTCTACAATGTAGTTGGTGATCATGCAACCTCCATCGTCCTTAGGAGGCTTCCAGCTGATGATGACGGAGTTCTTCAGGAGAGCATCCAACACAATGGGACCCTGAGGCATGTCAGGTTTGTCTGTAAATAGAGAGATTTGTTTGATATTAATCATAAATCTAATGATACCACTTTTAAAAATGCATTCTTTGTTGCAGTCACTGTAATAAATTTACATGAACATACCATAAATTTCAACATTGAATGCTGTGTCAGCCCTGCCAAAGTGGTTGTGCAGTCTGATCCTGTATTTGCCTCCGTGGACTCTGCGTTGCACATTCTTGATGATCAGGTGTGTGTAGTGCTCAGTGTTCTCAATGCTGATGTCCTCTGTGTTTTCCAGGGTCTTTGTCCCATGTAGCCACATAATCTTTGGCTGAGGACGGCCAATGTAGACGGCATGGATGCGCAGAGTAGTTCCCAGGCCAGCATAGTATGTTTCCTTCAGAGGGTAATCAGGATGGAAGGATGAAGCAGCCTCCAACACCAGGATACCTGTGGTCTCGATTTCTCCGGCATCATTGAAAGCCTTGCAGATGTACTCTCCCTCATCCTCCTGCTGATCGGTCATAATGGACAGGGAGTGGTTGCGGCCGTCAGAGCTCATCTCGTACTTGCGGGACTCAACAATCTCCTTGCCAGCATGATACCATTTAATGTCAGGGACAGGTCTGCCAATAATCTGGCACTTCATGACAGCAGGCTGGCCAAGCTTGGCAGTTACCTCATCCATTTCCTTTCTCAGGCTTGGTTTACTTTCAACTGTATATACAAAACACAATGGTATATTTAGGAAATGTATTAGTAATGTTTCACATTGAAGTCACTCTTGGCAAGAAAGTTGGCTAAATGCCTACAAATAATTTTCTTACAGTGTATTTCAGTGTACTCACCACTCAGTTTGGTCTTAATACAGGTGGCAGTCCTACGAGGTCTACTCATTCCTGTCTCATTTTCAGCAAACACTCTAAACTCGTACTCTGTGGCCTCAGCCAGTCCAGGCACGGTTATCTCTGTTTCCTTTAGCCTTTGCTTGTTGCACTTCTTCCAGGAGCTCTCGATGGACTTCCTGTACTCCACCCAGTAGCCCAGAACCTCCTTTCCACCATCACACTCTGGAGCTTGCCAGCGAATGGTGATGAAGTTGTTTGTCACGTTCACTGTGTCAATCTCTCCTGGTTGGCTTGGCTTGTCTGGAAAGGAAGTAAGAAAAAACTAATTAGCTTAATTAACAGTTTTTTTGTGACTTACTGACACAATAACCACAGAATCATAATTTTTATTCATTCTGGTAGTTGTCTGTAAAACTGTGATTAATTGGTGAGATTTCACATCTGATTGTCCAAAGCTGAAAATTCCACCAACAATTATAATTACAATGTTATTAATTATCAGTAATTACATTTCATTAGGAGAGAATACTCACCGAATGGATCCTTGCATGTGACTGGGTCAGACACAGGACCAGCATCGCTCTCGCCAATGTCGTTAATAGCAACAATGCGGAACTGGTAATCTGCATCAGGGGTAAGTCCGGGCAGAGTAAACATGGTGGAGGAGATCTTGGTCTGGTGGCGGGACCACATCTCAGCTGACACCACCTTGTACTCAACAAAGTAGCCAGTGATGGCAGAACCACCATCATCCTTTGGTCTGGACCAAGCCAATGCCACAGAGCTCTTCGTGATGTCCATGATCTCTGGTGGGGTGCTTGAGGGCTCGGGAGGACCTGGTTTGAAAAACACAGATTATTTTCTGAGACATTACTGAATGTCTGTTGCCATGCTATTCAAAGACACAAGACTGAAAAAGAGAAGTACTTACAGAGAGGAGTCTTGGGCACCAACGGCTGCTCAGACTTCAGAGAAGAGCTGATGCCAAAGGAATTTTCAGCCGTGACCTTGAAGTGATACTCTGTCCCCTCCTTCAAGCCCTTGACAACCAGCTGAGTGTCAGTCACTCTAGAGTCTACAGTGTACCAGGCGTTTCTGGCTGCCTCACGTCTTTCTACAATGTAACCCAGGATCTCTGAGCCACCATCGTCAGTGGGCACCTTCCAGGACAGCTTGACAGAGTTGGCCTGGATCTCCTCAAAGACCATTGGTCCCTCTGGAGCACTTGGGCGGCCAATGACTTTCACCTTGATTTGGGCTTTTTTCTTGCCGACCTTATTCTCCAGCAGGAGGTTGTACACACCAGAGTCACTCCTCTCAGCTCCCTTGATTACCAGCTCGCTGACGTCCTCTGTGGATGCAATCATGGCCTTAGCGGAAACTGCACTGCCATCCTTTGACCACTTGCAGGCTGGTTGAGGTTTACCCTTGATGGGTACAGAGAGTCTAACCACTCCTCCCTGGCGGACCACGTAGACATCTTTGTGCTTGAGCTCCAGCTCATAGTCAGGGGATTCTAGAGAACAATGGTTATTCCATAATAATTATAAACATACACATTATCTTAGGGAAGATATAATTAATGTAAACTTTGTGTCCTTACCAAGCATCTCAGTCACAGTGACAGTTCCAGGCACTTCAGCAGGCTCTCCAGAGCCACCAGCATTACAGGCCATCACACGGAATTTTAATTCCTCTCCTTGTTGCATGTTAGTCAATGTGTACTCGCAGATTAGAGATGGTGTGGTGTTGCACTTGATCCAGGCCATGGTGCCCACCTTCTGCCTCTCAATCAAGTAACCGTCCACCCTTGCGTCTCCCTCATCGTCGGGAGGACTCCAAGCCAGTGACACAGAGGACTTGGTGGTATCGGTGATCCTTGGGTTCTGAGGGCAGCCAGGTGGATCTGAGAGGGGAAGTGAAGCATGTCAGTATTTCTAGCCAGTGCTTCAAAAATGAGCCTGTACTTGCTCCTTTAAGACTTTCAATGCCACCCACTGTAACCATGAATTCTTAGTTTCTATCTATCTAAAAATCATATATATAATAAAGTTCTCTTACCAATGGGATCTGTTGCCACTGCTGGTTTGGATGGCAGACTTGGCTTGCTCAATCCTCTGGCGTTGATGGCAGTGATTCTGTGTTCGTATTCCAGGCCCTCTATCAACTCTGTCGACCTGTATCTGGTCATGGTGATGGGGTTCTTGTTGGCACGCACCCATCTGTCAGACCTGACTTCTTTGCGCTCAATAATGTAGCCAGAAACTTCAAGGCCGCCATCTTCATCTGGTGGATTCCAGGCCACAGTCATGCCATCACGAGACACATCGAAGACAGTTGGACGGCCAGGAGGTCCAGGTACACCTGTAGTGGAGGGGAACCACGTTACTATACTTCTGTTGCCATAATTCTGTTTGTATAGTAACATTGACTAACTGTGTAATATTATAAAAAAAACAGAAGTCTTACTGTTCATGCTCCTACAGGTGACAATCTCAGACTGCAGGAATTCTCCAGTGCCGTAGCGATTAATGGCAGCTGCACGGAAGACATATTCATCTCCCTCAATCAGGTTCTCGAACTTGAAGGTTGGTCGGCTAACAGAGTCACTGACAGGCACCCAACCAGGTCTGTGAGCATCACGCTGCTCCACCGCGTAGCCACTGATAGGGGCTCCGCCGTCTCTGACTGGAGGATCCCAGCTACAGGTGACGGTGGTGGCATCAATCTCATCAAATCTGATGGGTCCCTTTGGTTCATCAGGTTTAGCTGGCGAAAGGGTGTTAACAAAATTACTCATCGCACGCAACTTCATTGGCTAAAAGGTAAAAGTTAATAAAGTGATTTGATTGCCTGTAATGTTGTCAATTTAGAAATTAATCTTTTCTTTATTGTAACCTGCTTCTGCTACACATTGGCAATAAATAATTAAATCAAATGACAAATGGTTTCTTACAGAGGATGATGACCTTGATGACCTCGGTGATTACACCAACAGCGTTCTTCACCTCCAGGGTGTAGTCACCAGTGTCGTTGATGGTGGTGTCAGACATGGTCAGTTTGGAGAACTTGCCAGTGCTCTTGATCTTGACACGGTCTGTGATTTTCATCTTGTTATCATTGAAGTACCATGAGCAGATGGGAGGAGGCCTGCCGATGATGGGCAGGTCCAGCTCCAAAGTCTTGCCAGCCAGAACATTGACAACCTTATGAGGAATACTGGAGAAGTCCACCATGGGCATTACTAGAAATGAAAACGAAAGATACAAAAATTCTAATTACATCAACAGTTGGGAAATTTGTGGACTGAGATGTGATGTCAGACTAAATGTTACAGCTGGGCAGAAAATCTCCAACCTATAAAGATTTCAGAAAAGCAACCTGTTATTAATTTTAACTCCCTCAAACCATTTACATGTTTTTGCCTAAAATGGCTTAAAAAACACATATGACTGCAGGAAGCAGATTTTTTTGTGTTTTTTACCTCTCTGTTCTTGTACAGTGACAGCAGTAACAAGTTCTTTGGGCTCACTGGCTCCTCTGCTGTTGATTGCTCTGATTCTGAACACGTACTGCTCACTCTCATTCAGCTTCTCAATGGTATGCTCAAAGTCTGTGGTCTTCAGTGTGGCCACCTTCATCCACTTGTCAGTGCCGAACCTACAGGCTTCAATGATGTAGCCTGTCAGTCTGCTGCCACCATCATGCTCGGGTTTCTCCCAGCCCAAGGTGACAGTGCTCTTGGTGATGTCGATCACCTCTAGTTTGTGTGGTGGCAGAGGCACCTCACAAACCAGGATGACATCGGGAGTCTCGCAGGGCTCACCGATACCATAGATGTTCTCGGGGAGGACCCGGAAGTAGTAAAGCATACCCTCTATCAGGCCATCGATCTTGAAGGATGTCTTACTGCACTTGGAGGTGACAGTTTTGTAGGCTCTCATAGAGGCCTCACGCCTTTCAATAATGTAGTTGTTGACAGGAGCACCCCCATCCACAGTTGGGGCTTCCCAAAAAATGGTAACAGACTCCTTGGTCAGCTCTTTGATCTTCATTGGTCCAGTTGGTCCAGGAGTATCTAACAATGCAAATACATTTTGTTCAAAATAACAGTCCCAACTATATCACATAAAAAAAAATTGAAAATAAATGATAATTGAATTGAATTGAGAAATTGATTTTTTTTATTTGTTTGTTTATTTTAAACAAATAAACAAAGAAATAAAAAAAATCAATGGAAAATAAATGGTCCAGTACAAGTCACTTTCCAAAAAAATATTAGTATTGCCCTACACAGGATCTCACAGTTCAATTCAATTCTCATTTTTGTCATTTTCATCAACTTACCATACACCTTGACCAGAATGCTCACTTCTTGTTTCCCAGCTGAGTTCTCAGCCACCAGTGTGTATTTGCCAGCATCATACCGGTGGACCTTATCGATGATGAGTGTGGTGGACGTGTTGGTGACTTCAATGAATCCTCTGTTGTGGAGTTCAACACCAGGCTTACTCCAAGTAAGGGCAGGAATAGGACGACCAGTGACTTTTACGAACAGGCGGAGAGAGCCACCTGCACGCAGGCAGATGGTCTTCTTCAGGTCATCGTGGAGCTCAAAGTCAGGAGTTTCTGTGTGAGAAAAAGGGATAATATACATGTATGGCTTGTTACCAGATCGTGAAAGACATAATAGTTACATTACTAGTTACTTTTTAATCAGCAATAAAAAGGGACATCTCTCTACTGTCTCTGTCAAATAAATGACTTAATACACTTTCTATATTTGCAATCACTTCATGCTTTTCCAGAAGACGTACCAATTCTCTCCACTGGCTCAGTCTCAGGACATGGTTCACTGAAGTCTCCTGTACCATTGATGTTGATGCCAGCCACTCTGAAGCAGTACTTCTTGCTTGCAGAAAGTCCAGTCACTACATACTCTGTACCACGAAGGGTCTTTTCATGGGCCTTCTTCCATTCTTCTGCTCCAGCTTCCTGCATCTCTAGGATGTAGCCAATCACATCAGCTCCTCCGTCCTCCACAGGGCGGGACCAGGCCAGGCTGATGCTGTCAGCGTGGGTGTCAGTGATACGTGGGATAGAAGGAGGAGCAGGGGTGCCTGAGAGGAGACAGTACAGAATTGAACATCAACAGATTTATCAAGGATTTCTACAGTCTTCAGGGACATGGTTATCCAATAATCATGTTAAAAGATAGATCCAGAGATATTAGATTTATACATTTAAGATCTGCACTCAGATCTTCAGTTGCATCTAATGTTAAGCATTTAGACTTGAACAAACCAGACTTACATGTTGGCACTCTGCAGACAACATACAGAGAAACCTCACTGGCTTCACTCTCTCCAGCTTTGTTGATGGCTGTCACTCTGAACTGGTAGATGTTGCCTTCAGTCAAACCGGACACCTTCATTGTGGTGTCCAGATGAGTTCCATCCCTGTTCACCTTCACCCAGCGGGCACTCTTTCTCTCCCGCCTCTCCACCAGGTAGTGGATTAATGGGCTGCCACCATCGCTCTCTGGTTTTAGCCACTCAATTGTGGCAAAGTCCTTTCCTGACGCAAGGATCTCTGGAGCACCAGGAGGAGTTGGCACCGCTGGAGAAAAGGAAGGTAATTCAGGGTTAGAGGTTGTGAGGATTTAACTTGTTTTATTTTTTAATCTAATAGTTTGCAACCAGGTATGGTTTCAGGGCTCCTGCGCAGATTTGTCTTGCTTTCATGTTACTGTGATCCTTGCTTAACAATAGAAGAGCAGGATTTGTCTGGCCTTTGAGGTTTTTGGAATTTTACATTTTAAAAGTGTATTTTACAATGATTGGACTGTTGCACTTACTGAAAGTGTTTCTAGCAACCATGGGCTCTGACTGGAGGCGGACTCCAGCTCCATACTTGTTGACTCCCTGGACTCTGAACAGGTACTCTGTGTTCTTGAACAACCTGGTGATGTTGCAGGTCAACTCCTTGCACTCCGCGTGCATGATGACCCAGTTGAGCCTGTTGGTGTCACGCCTCTCTACGATGTAGTGGGAGACCTCGTCGCCGCCGTCCTCGAGAGGAGGCTTCCAGCTCAGTGTGCATGACTCCTCTGTGATCTTGCTGATCTCAATGTTGCCTTCACATACTCCGGGGGTATCTGGAAAAACAAAACAAAAATTCACTTTGGATAACCATGACAAATTAATACTTCAAACATAATCTGTAATGGATGAAACTGCTCGAAATGCTTTAAAAACAAAACACTCTCACTTACCAAGCACTTTGACGTTGACCTCAGCAGTCTTGGTTCCGCTTACGTTCCTGACCGTGAGGATGTACTTTCCTGTGTCATCTCTGTCACAGAACTTGATGATGGCCATGGCCCTGGTGGGGGTGTACTGCAGGTGGTACTTTTCACACAACTCCAGCTCCTTGTTGCCCTTGGACCAGGAAGCCTTGGGGTCAGGCCTGCCTCCCACTGCAGCATCTAGAACCAGGTCTGAACCAGCTCTGACCATCACTGTTTCAGAGAGGAGTTTACTATCCAGCTGGGCTTTTGGAGGTTCTGTTGGTGAAAAAAGAAACATGGTTCTCAAACAATTTATTGATAAGGCTCCTTTGCTGGGACTGTAATATTCTGTATACACACCGAAACAAATTAAAATATAGAGTAAAAAGGAGACAGTTTCATCTCACAGTCATAAATTTATTTAAGAATCGTTAAAGTCAAAATGTGAGTGTGAAAATGTGCTTTATCTGTGATATTGTATCACAATTACAGATACAGATCTTACCGAAGTCGGTCTTGCACTGCACAGAGCCCGTGGACTCTGATGGTTTGCTGAAGACCTGGTTGGCATTCTTGGCAATGACTCTGAACTCATAAGGCTCCCCCTCTCCCAAGGCAGTAACAGTGTAGAAAGTGTCTGTAACATTAGTGTAGTTGCACTTGAGCCAGCGGCCCTCACCGGCCAAAGTGTATGGCTTACGCTCAATAATATAGCCTGCAATGGGACTGCCACCGTCATTCAGTGGAGCTGACCATTTGAGGGAGACAGTGGTTCTTGTAACATTTGTGACTTCTGGCTTACTTGGTGGATCTAAAAGACACATCAAAATTCCATCAGACATGTTGAGTATTAACTAAAGAGTATTAACTAAAAAGTCACTATATACGGTGATCCTACAATGTGTTAAAACTCACCAACTGGGTTTTGAGCAACTGCTCCCTTGGAGGCCTCACTGGCTTTGCTCAGCCCAGCACTGTTCATGGCATAAACCCGGAACTGGTATTCCAGGCCTTCAACCAGACCCTCCACCTTGTAATAGCACTCAAAGCAAGGGATCTTGTTCTCTCTCACCCACAGAATATTATTCCTCTCCTTCTTCTCAATCCAGTAGCCAGTCACCTTGCTTCCGCCATCATGATATGGCTCCTCCCATTTAATGGTCATTGTGTTAGCAGAGATATTGAAGACTGAAGGCTTTGTTGGTGGGCCAGGAGGTGCTGTGAT
Organism: Chaetodon trifascialis; assembly: GCF_039877785.1. Classification (NCBI taxonomy): domain Eukaryota; kingdom Metazoa; phylum Chordata; class Actinopteri; order Chaetodontiformes; family Chaetodontidae; genus Chaetodon; species Chaetodon trifascialis. Next base: position 27,450,892 of record NC_092067.1, read on the forward strand.
AAAAAAAATTAGATTTTGTGGTTGAGTATATTCAACTGAGTTCTAGCTTGATTTAGTAGAAGACATTTTCACATACATTAACAGTCTATGAAACGCTTAAAGACTTCTGTTCTTTGTTATTCAAGTTAAATTAGTGAATAGGTTGAAAACTAAGTAGTACTTACTGAAAGGATGCTCTGCAACAATAGTCTCAGACTCGGTGTGCTTGCTGACACCAAATCTATTCTCGGCAGAGACCCTGAATGTGTACTGCATGTACTTGGTCAGGTGACTGACGTGCAGAGATGTGCGTTTTACACTGGAGTTGATCAGCTGCCAGGCAGTGGAGCCAGATTCGCGCTTCTCTACAATGTAATTTGTGATATCAGTGCCACCATCATCCTCTGGTGGTTGCCAGTCAAGTACACAGGACTCAGAGGTGATGGATGAGATTTCAATGGGTCCGGTTGGAGGACTGGGTCTACCTATGACATTAACTTCAATAGTGAAGGTCCTGGTTCCTGCCACATTTTCCAGAGTCAGGTAGTATTTACCACCATCTCCTCTCATGGCCTCCTTAACTGAGATGCTGGTTCTGTCTTTAGCTACTTTGATGCATACCCTGTCTGAGTTCTTCAGCCTCATTTCCTCCAGCTTCCAAGTGACCTTAGGAGAAGGTCTACCACTGATGGGAATGTCAATGGTGAAGGTACTGCCCGACCTGCTTGTGACTAGCTGGTTGGTGATCTCGCTGAGGTCAGCAGCAGGTTCAATGTGAGGCTCTTTGACAAGTACAGGAGCTATTGTTTCCCTTGGCTTGCTGTAGCCGGATTCATTCTTAGCCATCACACGGAAGTCATACTCATCACCCTTGTTGAGCTTTTCAATCACATAGGTGAGATTCTTGGTGTGGCCAACCACCATCCATTTGTCTGTACCCTTTGGCTTAGCTTCAATGACATAACATTGGATGCGGCTACCACCATCATGCTCTGGTTTCAGCCACCCCAGTGACACAGAGTTATCTGTGGTGTCCAGGATGTTCAGTCTCTTTGGAGATGCTGGCTCTGCAGTAGCAATGACAGGTTCAGTCAGCTCAAACGCCTCACCCATCCCATGCTGGTTCTCGGCTGAGACCCTGAAGAAGTATGGCACTCCTTCCAGCAGGTCCTGGATCTTCAGGATATGCTGCGTGCACTTGCCACCAGACTCCTGCCAAGTGCGACGGCTAGCCTCACGTCTCTCAACAACATAGTGATGGAGTCGGGCTCCACCATCGTTTAAAGGAGGCTCCCAGGTAAGTGTCACAGAGCCTCTGGATACCTCCTTGAAGACAACAGCCTGAGGAGGTCCAGGAGTGTCCAGCACCTTTACAGTGAATGTAATGGCCTTGCTGCCACTAGCGTTCTCCAGGTTAACAGTGTATTTGCCTGTATCATTTCTTGAGCAGTTTTCAATACACAGAGAAGTGTAGCCATCTGTAGTTGTGATCTCTGACATGACACCCAGCTGTCCTTCTTCCTTCACCCAGGTGGCAGTGGGAATTGGCTTTCCTCTGAAGTAGATACCCAGGCACACTGAACCTCCAGCCTTGACAATGTGTGTCTGCTTGAACGTGGCATCAATATCCACCTGTGGTGGTGTTAGCCTGTCTACAGCCTGAGCAGGCTCTGACATCTCCCTGTCCTCACCTCTACCTACGTGATTGACAGCTGCTACTCGGAACTTGTACTCAGCTCCTGTCTGTAGACCCATTACCACATAATTTGTTTCTTCAACCAGTTGGTCATTTACTCTCTTCCATTCTGTCTCCTCTCCCTTCACCATCTCAATAATGTAGCCCAGGATGTCCATGCCTCCATCATCCACAGGCTTGGTCCATTCCAGGCTGATGGAGGTGTTGGTGGAGTCTGACACACAGATCACAGATGGAGCACAAGGGATATCCTTTGGCTCAGCAGCTTTGATAGACATAGAAATGTTGCTTGGAGCTCCAACACCAGCGTCGTTCACAGCCATCACACGGAACTCATATTCCATATCCTCTGTCAGGTGGAGCACCTTGTGAGCACATTCAATAATGGGCTTCTTGGTAATCACCTTGTAGAAACGGACAGTCTTCTTTTCTCGTTTCTCCAGGATGTAATACTGAATGGGGTTTCCACCGTCAGATGTTGGAGGAGTCCAGGACAGGGTGATGCTCTCTCCTGTCACCTCAGTAGCATCAGGAGTACCTGGAGCATCAGGAGTAGCTGAGGAGAACAATTTTGATAGGTAAGCGCTACGTCTGCATTGGCACTATATATATATATGTATATATATTATTTTTTTCTGCAAAAAGAAAGAGCTTTTCCAATTGTCCACTTACTGTATTGGAGCTGTGCAATGACAGGGCTAGATTCCAAAGGTCTGCCAACTCCAAACTTGTTAACAGCAGAGACTCTGAACTGGTACTCATTGGTCTTGATGAGCTTTGTTGCATTGAAAGTGCACTCTTTACATTCATCAGACACCAAGGCCCATGAGATCTTGGAGGTCTCACGCTTCTCAATGATGAAATGTGTAATCTCAGAGCAGCCATCATTCTCTGGCGGGTTCCAAGACAGAGTGCACTTGCCCTCTGAAATGTGGCTGAAAGTGATAGGTCCTACTGGCTCCCCAGGTGTGTCTGTATCATGCAGGTGGGTGAGATTTAAGTTAGAATATGAATAAATAAATAAATACAGTAGCATAAACAGCTACACTATCATATAAACAGAAAAAGGCCAAAACTGTGTACCTTGGACTTGAACAAGGATGTTCTCTTTCTTGCTTCCAGATCCATTGGTAGCCTCCACAGTGTAGAGGCCACGGTGTGTACGATCAGCGTCCCTGACAAATAGGGTGCTTGATCCAGCTATGTTGATAATGTCCATCATCTTTTTGGTAATCTCCACACCATCTCTGTACCAGACAACCTTGGGAACAGGTCGTCCAGTAATGGTCACCTTCAGCCTGATGTTGTCTCCTGCCTTGACTGTCAAACCCTCGAAGTACTCTGGGCCAAACTCAATATTTGGAGAAGCTGGTTTTGAGAAACAGAGATATTAGTTTTGAGAAGCTTTACTGCTATACTGAGCTTTAAAGATTTTCCAGAAAGATGATCTGAGAGATATGGTTTACACTGCCTATTGCTTTTAGTCAGTGATCACTTAGTAAAGGGCAACAAATCTGCTACATTATTTACCCATTTGTCCTGAGGTTCAATATTAAAACCCTCTTGTCATTTGCCTCCTGCCATTACTCACCGTTCTCACTTCTGACCGCTATCAAGCCAGAGGAGTTGGAAGGGGGACTGACAACACCAATGGCATTTCTGGCAATCACTCTGAACTCATATCGCTCATTCATTGCCAACCCAGTGACAGTGTACTGGCACTCATGTACATCAGTCAAGTTGGCCTTGAACCAGCGGCCATGTCCTTGACGTTTCTCAATGTTGTAGCCAGCAATCTTGCTACCACCATCACGTTTGGGTGCCTCCCATTTCAGTGTCACTGAGTCGCTAGTCACATCAGTGTAGTCAGGCTGTCCAGGAGGATCTGAAAGACATGAGATACATCTTTTAACTTATTCTCGTTTGACTTAACCACTTAAGTGGTTTCATTCTAACTGCATGTTATTCCAGTTTTAGAGCAGGAAATTATTTTGTTAAGCTCATTACAGTTCCAATATGCAATGTATTTGTCCAAATCAGCACTCACCAACAGGACTAACAGCCATAGTTGGCTTGCTCTCATCACTCATTCGACTGAAGCCAGCATCATTCTGGGCGTAGACTCTGAAGGAATACTCAAGACCTTCAATGAGTTCCAGGATCCTGTAGTCTGTTTCTTTGATCACCACAGTGTTCACCTTTTGCCACATGATGCTGTTCTTTTCCTTCTTCTCAACATGGAAACCCTGGATGGGGGTACCACCATCATAGATGGGCTGCTCCCACTGGATGGTCATTCCATCGTTGGTAACATTGTACACGACAGGCTTGCCTGGTGGGCCTGGAGGCCTGAACTGGTGCTTTGCAATGACCATCTGGGAGACCAGAGGCTCGCTGACACCATATCTGTTCTCAGCACACACTCTGAACTGGTACTGGGCACCCTTGATCAGGTTAGGGACCTTGAACTGAGTATCCTGTACACTGGAGCAGGCCATCTTCCAGTCAGGCTGGGAGGTGTCACGCTTCTCCACAGTATAGCAGGTGATATTTCCACCACCATCGTCATTAGGTTCATCCCAGGAGATCATGATGCTCTCAGCTCTAACTTCATCCAGGCGGATGGGTCCAACAGGTTTTGATGGTGGTCCAAGTGTGATGACATGGATGTGGAAGGATCTTCTGTTGACCTTATTGTCAAGGGTCAGGGTGTATTTACCTTCATTCTCCTTTTTCACATTCTTAATCATTAAAGTGGCTTTGTTTTCTGTCTTCTTAAAGCGGACTTGGTCACTCTCCTTTAGAGGTAGGTTATCCTTCAGCCACAGAACAGATGGTTTTGGTTTACCCTTGTATGGCAGCTCGATGTGCACATTGTGACCCAGGCGAACACTTATGCTGCCATCTGGGTACTCTGCAAGGTTTGCCTCAGGGGTTATAATGTAGTCAATGACCTTGATAGGCCCAATCTCAACAAAGTCACCCTGCCCCTTCTCATTTCTGGCAGCAACTCTGAAGAACACGTCTGAGTGCTCCTTGAGTTTCTTGACCTCAAACTCACACTGTCTGCTGGTTCCTCCCAATGACCATTCCTCGTCCTTGAGCTTCTTCTCAATGATGTAGTCAGAGATGATGCTGCCGCCATCATAATCAGGCTTCAGCCACTGCAGAGTGACAGAAGTCTTGGATGAATCCTTCATAGAAACCTCTTTGACTGGTCCTGGAGTCTCTGTAGCCTTCACAGACTCAAGTGTTTCACACGAATCACCAACACCGTTCTCATTCTCTGCTAACACCCGGAAGAAGAAGGATGTCTTCTCGGAGAGATCTTCAATGGTATATGTGGTGTCTGTGCATTTACTTGTTACGGCAGAATAGGATCTCTTGGAGGAGTCTCTCTTCTCCACAATGTAGTTTGTGATCTCAGCACCACCGTCAAGGAGTGGAGGCTCCCAGCATAGGGTAACCTTTCCACGAGTCACGTCCTTCAGGACCAGATTCCTGCACTGAGCTGGAGTATCCTGGACTTTCACAGACAGGGTCAATGTCTTGGGCTCTCCCACACCATTCTCTATCTTTACTGTGTACTTTCCAGTTTCAAGCCTGGTGACCTCACGCATAACAAGGACTGTGGTAGTATCTGAGTGGTGGAACTCATATTTAGGATCACGATCGATGCATTCTTCTCCCTTGCTCCATGAAGCAGTGGGAGCGGGTCTGCCCTTCAGAGGAACAGTCAGCTCCACATCCTTGCCAGCTTTCACAATGTAGTGAGTTCTCATGGCCACATCTGAGTCAATCTGGGCCTCCTCTGTGAAAATCATGAATAAATATATAAATATTCAAGGTCACACAGGGACTGCCATATGTTAGCAACATAAAACAAAACATACATGTTTTAAATTGAACACGCTTCACATTTTTAATATCAGCAATTAATTTACCCAGGATGTCTTTAGCCTGCACAGGCTCAGTCATCTCCAGAGGCTCTCCATGGCCAGCACAGTTGACAGCAGAGACTCTGAAGAAGTAATTGACATCTGGTTTTAAGTTGTGAACTGTATACTCTGTTGTCTTGACCTCTCCCTTTGAGGTAATCATAGCCCATTCTTGCTCTCCCTCAACAAGCTTCTCCACTATGTAGCTCGTGACCTCACTGCCTCCATCCCATTCTGGCTTGGACCAGCCCAATGTAATGGACGTCTTGGTGGAGTCCACCACCTTCAGCTTGCAAGGCTCATCTGGTGGATCTGTACATAAAATGTATTTTGTTAGATGGGGGTGTAAGATTATCTTCTTTATGTTTGAAATCTGTGAATGTTAGAGAACTTACCAACTGGGTCAGCAGCCTTGTAGTAGTCTGATACATCAGAGAATGGTCCCTCTCCAGCCTTGTTAATGGCACAGATGCGATATTGGTATTCATTTCCTTCTGTCAGATGATAGACGGTCTGTTTGATATCAGTGACAGGGTCTTTGTAAACTCTGATCCAGCGCAAGCTCTTCTTGTCGCGTCTCTCCAGGTAGTAGCCTGTCACGGCGCTACCTCCGTCTACACCTGGTTTGTCCCATTCTACCACCATGGTGGACTTGGTTATGGTATTTACCTCAGGAGTACGAGGCTGCCCAGGAGTTACTGTAGAAATTTATAACAAACAATTTAAGAAAATGCAAATGATAATATGAAAAACAATTTTGATTTTGATGTTAATTTTTTTCTAATGAAAGCAAAGAATTTATTAAAATCATAATAATAATATAATATAATAAATAAATAATAAATACAAGGGATGATTGTTGCAGAGTAATTATATTGGTATTACCTAAACAAGAAAAAAAAATGTATTCACATGAATAATTATAGTCACAACACTCTACAGCCCAAAACCTACCAAAGGCATTCTTAGTGATGACAGGCTCAGACTCCAGTGGCTCTCCAATTCCATACTTATTAACACCCATTACACGGAACACATACTCATTTCCGCGCAGCAGTTTGCCAATGGTTATGTGTGTCTGCTCTTGCTTGTCTGAAACTGTTGACCAGACCACTCGACTGGTTTCACGCCTCTCAACAATGTAGTGGGTCACCTTGGAACCTCCCTGGTCAGACTCAGGCACAGGCTGCCAACTAAAGATGATCTTGTCTGCTGTGATGGAGTTGAAGTTAATGATGCCAGCTGGGGGTCCAGATTTGTCTAAGTAGAGGTAAAAAAAAAAGAAAAAAAGAAAGAAAACAAGGAAGAGCATATGAACATTAAATAGTGGTGGAAGATTATAGTAAACAAGAGTATCTCCAGTCAAACTGATCTGGAATTTAGAATTATGAAAGTATGAAGGGGTGGGGCAAGAATTTTTAAATACCTAAGATTTCGAGCCTGATGGTTGCAGATGCTGAGCCGAGAACGTTCTTGATCCTGATCTCATATGAGCCTGTGTGAATGCGAGCTGCATCCTTGATCAGAACAGCAGAAGAGTCAGTTGTGTTTTCAACAGACATGGTAGAGGTTGCAACCAGCTCTTTTCCATCCTTGAGCCACTCGATGTTTGGCAGAGGCTTGGCAATGATTCCGACTCTAAGCTTAACTGAAGTGCCAGCCTTGTACTGAACCACATCCAGATACTCTGGAGGAAGGTCAATGGCTGGGGCACCTGTGGGACACAATATGGTAATATAAGTAAAGTAGTACAAAATCCAATAAAAGCAAACAAAAAATGTCACCATAGATATAAATCCAAAAACTCACCACATGCATCGACACAAGTGACTGGGCCAGCAATGAGAGACGGGTTACTGACAGACCCAACAGCATTCTTGGCATACACTCTGAACTCATAAGACTCATCCTGGTTCAGTCCAGATACAATGAAACCCAGTTCAATGATGTTTGTGAAGTTGGCCTTCACCCATCTGCCACTGGCAGCTTCCCTCCTCTCCACACTGTAGCCGGTAATCTTGCTGCCACCATCATAAGGAGGCCTCTGCCAGGCCAGGCTGACTGAGTTCTTGGTGACTTCTGTGATACGGACATTTGCAGGGGGCTCTGTAATATTAAAATGACAAAAATGTTATTTTAATTAAACAACAGGAAAGAGGCTGTGGATCCCCTTATAAATGGAGACAATTAGAAATACTTACCACAGGCATCAATGGCAAGCACCTCTTCAGAAGTCTTGCTCATCTTTCCAATACCGGCAGCATTTTCAGCTGCCACTTTGAATTCATAGATGAGGCCAGGGCAGATGTTCGTGACACGCCACTGGTTTCCTGAGATTGCTGTCTTATTGACCTTCTGCCAGAGGATGCTGCTCCTCTCTTTCATCTGGAGATGATATCCAATTACAGGGTTTCCACCATCGTTGACGGGTTCATTCCAGCAAACTGTCAGGCTCTCTCTAGATACAAAGCCAAGCCATGGTGTGGATGGAGGTCCAGGGATGGCTGTAATGGACAGCATTCATATTGGTATTCAGAGTGATTCATAATGCATGATACAAAATTACTGTTAGAACAAAAAGATTATTTTCCTCCACATAGTATATCAGTTTATCAACTTACTGTATGGAAGCTTTATCATGACTGGCTTGCTGTCAATGTGGTCGCTGACACCATAACGATTCTCAGCCTTGATTCTGAACTGATACTCCTCTCCCTTGGTCAACTTAGTCACCTTGATTGAGCTTCTGGCAATGCTAGTTGACACTTCTGCCCAGGTAGGAGTACTAGTTTCACGTTTCAGAACAATGTAGTTGGTAACAGGACTGCCACCATCATACTCTGGGGGAGTCCATTTCAGACATACTGTGGTCTCTCCAACCTCTCCAATCTCGACTGGACCAACAGGAGGTCCAGGTCTGTCCAGCACAACAAAAATAATGAAGATCTTGGTGGTGCCTCCTACATTTGAGGCGGTGACTTCATACTTGCCAGCATCACTGGAAATACTCTCATTTAAGGTGATGATTAAACTGTCTGGAGTTACTTCTGTTAGCAGCCTCTTGGATCCTTTGATAACAACATTGTTCTTGGACATAGTCACTTTAGGCATGGGCTTGCCAGTAAGAGGAATCTCAAAGGTTAGGTTGGATCCCGCTCTCACATAAACTGTATTCTTGGGGTAGTTCTTCAGGTCAAACTCTGGAGCCTCTGTTGAAAAAATAAGACAGCAATGAGATAAGTAATATCACCTTAATGTTGAATGTTTTTAATTATTGTTTTACATTATCTATTACGTGATGTTAAGTTGCATTACTGATAATATTAAAAGATATCAGCAGAATATATTAAATCATATTATTTATGGATGGAATCCTTTTTCATAGGGACAATAAAAACTGAATACGAATTACATTACTAATATCACAATGCAGAAGTAAACCCAGAGATAATACCATGTATTTCCTTGACAATAACAGGTACAATCATCTCCTTTGGTTCACTGAGTCCAGCATGGTTCTCAGCCCGGACTCTGAAGAAATACTCAGCACCCTCCCTCAGGCTCTTGATGGTGTGCATCATGGTCCTCACAGTGGCACACTTCACCCATTTGGTCTGTCCCTTCTCCACGGCATCAATAACATAACCAGTGACTCTGCTACCGCCATCATATTCAGGTCTTGTCCAGGCAATTGTAATGCTGTCCTTGGTAACATTTGCAACTCCAAGTTTCATGGGCGGACTTGGTACCTCTGTAATAGACAGTCGGACATTTTATTGTGCACAGTTTATTGTGCATTTTATCAAAATGATAATGATTATATAAAATCAACTTCACAGCTATTGCATTTAAAAACTGCCAGTTCATATGTTACCTGTAATTTTTGTTCCACCCTTGGCTTCTTGAGGTACTCCAACTCCATGCTCATTTTCTCCAATAACTCTGAAGTAATAGATGGCTCCCTCCTGCAAGTCTTCCACCTTGTAAGTCATTGTGTGGCAGTTGCTGGTCACAGACACCCAGGCCTTCTTGCTGGCCTCACGTTTTTCAACATGGTAGGCCTTCACTGGGTCACCGCCATCATTCTCTGGAGCTTCCCAGGTGAGGGTTGCAGAATCCCTGGTCACTGCTGAAACTATAACATTGACAGGGGGTCCAGGAGAGTCAAGCACCTTGACAACCATGGGCAATGTTGTTTTTCCCAGTGGTGATTCAATAGTTACGCAGTACTCTCCAGAGTCATTTCTAGTAGACTTGTCAATTGTCAGTGAAGTACTGGATTCTGTTGAGTCAATGGTTCCTCTGACCTTCAGATCAACACCTTCCTTTGCCCATGCCACTGATGGCACAGGTTTTCCCTTGAATGGTACATTGAGAGTAAATGCTGTACCATGCTTAACAATATGTACTTTACGCATCTCAAGGTCAACATCAAATGATGGCTGTGCAGTTCTGTCCAGTGCTGCAGCTGCATCTGAATATGGGCTACGCACACTGCTACCAACTTTGTTTACTGCCTTGACACAGAATTCATATTCTGCATCTGTCTTTAGTCCAGTGATTGTGAACTCCAAGCTCTTGGTAATAGGTATAACTTCAATCCATCGTGCTAGTTCTTCAGGGGATTCCTCTACCTCCTCTTCCTCCTCCTCCTCATATTCTTCCTCTTCTCCCTCAACCTCTGGCTCTGGTACATGAATGTAATCTCTGTATTCTACACTGTATCCAAGGATAGCAGTACCACCATCATCTTTTGGTGGTTTCCAGGCAATGGACACGCTGTCCTTGGATGAACTGACAATCTTTGGCTTGGTTGGGCGTGAAGGAACAACCAGAGGATCTACTGCTCTGAATGTTGCAGAGGGTTCACTTGGAGGACTTGGACCAGCAGCATTTTCGGCAAAGACTCTGAAGTCATACTCACAGCCTTTGCGCAGTTTGTTTGCTACTGTGGTACATTCAACAACTGGATCTCTGTTCACACGAACCCAACGCATACCTGTCTTCTCACGGCGCTCAATCACATATCCAGTGATGGGACTGCCTCCATCGCCGACTGGTTTGCACCAGGTAAGGGTCATTGAATCTCCAGATATATCAGTGACGTCAACACTAGTTGGAGCAGTGGCAAAAGTGTATGGATCTGTAATCTTTACAGCATCACTCTCCAGAGCTTCACCAAGTCCATGTTTGTTGACAGCCAAAACCCTGAAGATATATTCATTGCCCTTGAGAAGTCCTGTGACTTTGAGGTATGTTTTTGTAATGTCTCCCTTCACCAGTGTCCATGCCAAGCGGCTGGTCTCACGCTTCTCAATGACATAATGTGTAATGTCAGCACCACCAGTCTCCTGGGGAGGGCCCCATGACAGAGTGCACTCCTCAGCTGTGAGACCTGTGATCTGCAGAGGTCCTGCTGAGGGTCCTGGCTTATCTAGAATCACACAATTTATTGGCATGGTAACTTTTCCAACAATATTCTGTAGTGTCAGGGCATACTGTCCGGAATCTCTTCTGATGCAATCCTTCACAATGATGAAAGTGCTGGTATCTGTAGAAACAATCTGGATTCTGGCTCTCAGCTCAATTTCTTTGCCATCCTTGGTCCAGGAAATAACAGGGGCTGGACGTCCAGCAAGATCAGCATTAATCTTCAGAGCTTCTCCTGCTTTCACAAAAACTGTCTCTCTGTACTTGACATCCATCATGATGCGTGGTGGATCCACATCATCCTTGACTGTAATGGGGCCAGTGTTGTCAGATGGTTCACTGAACAGTCCAGCTGCATTCTTAGCAATGACACGGAAGTCATACTGGCTGCTCTCTGTAAGGCCTGTCACATCATAGTGAGTCTCAGGCACATTGGTGAAGTTGCATCTTGTCCAGCGTCCTTCAGGAAGGTCTCTGCGCTCAATGATGTAGCCAGAAACCTTGGCTCCACCATCATACTCTGGTTTATCCCAAGACAAGGAGACAGATGTTCTGGTAACAGCAGTGACCACAGGTGTGCCTGGAGGGTCACATGGATCTCTGGCTGCTACACCTTCACAGGCCTTGCTACATTTACCAATACCAGCAATATTTTCAGCGTAGACACGGTATTCATATATCATCCCCTCTTCAATTCCATTGACTTTGTATTCTGTATCTTTGATCATTCCTCTGTTCATCTTTGTCCAGAGAATGCTAGAACGCTCTTTCCTCTCCAGATGATAGCCTACAACAGGACTACCTCCGTCATTGACTGGTTCATTCCAAGTCACCAACATATAAGACTTAGTGGCCAGCTTCACTATGGGTGTGGAAGGAGGTCCAGGTTGTTTGAAGTTATACTGAGCAGTGATTCCAGGTGAATCCAGATATGTACTCTTTCCATAACGGTTGACTGCATAGATACGGAATTGGTACTCTGCCCCATGTGTTAGGCGGCAAGCCTTGAAAGATGTTCTGGCAACATTACTTGCTACCATCTGCCATTCCTGTGTGTTTGTATCTCTTTTCTCCACAATATAGTTACTGATGGAGCAGCCACCATCATACTCTGGTGGAGACCAAGACAATGTGATGCTGTCTGAGGTCACAGCGTCTACCTTGATACCTTTAGGTGGACCTGGTTTATCAAGGACAACAACTCCAATATCTGCTGTGACAGTTCCTGCTGTGTTAGCCAGAGTGATCTCATACTTGCCAACATGTTCTCTGCTAGCCTCTTTGATGATAACTTTGGATGAGGTTGCAGTGTTTAAGATGGTCACTGATGATGTTTGCTTCAAAGGAAGGCTATCCTTCTTCCAGGATACAACAGGCTTTGGCCTGCCTCTTACTGGAACCTCAAGAGTGAGGTCACCTCCAGCCTTCACACTGTATGTGGTAAATAGTAAGTTGGTGGATGGTTCAATTGCAACATCCTTTGCAACCACAGGTAAGCCAAGATCCTTTGGTTCACTCTTTCCTTTTTCATTGATTGCAACAACTCTGAATAAATAGGCTTCATTGGGGGTCAGATTAGGAATAGTCGCTTCAAGTACCTTAACTGTGCATGCTGTGCCCCATTTATCTCCACTTTTAGGCTTGAACTCTACATTATAGCACATTACCTTGCTGCCTCCATCATGAGCAGGTTTGTCCCATGCCAGTGACACACTGTTCTTTGTCAAATCTACAAGGGTGACTTTGCTTGGTGGCAGAGGTACCTCAGACACTTTGACTTCTTTGGTTTCAACCATCTGTCCTTGGCCATATTCATTAACAGCATAGACTCTGAACAAGAAAATGCCACCCTCAGGCAGGTCTTCAATCTTGAATGAGTTGACCGTGCAGTTGCTGGTGACAGTAGTATAGGCCTTCCTGACAGACTCTCTCTTCTCTACAATGTAGTTTGTAATTTTAGAACCACCATCAGTGAGTGGAGTGTCCCAGGCGAGAGTGACTGAGTCCTTCTTGAGCTCCTTTATAGCAAAGTTTTGTGGTGCACTTGGTGTATCCAAAATTCTCACTGCAACAGTAGCAGATTTTGCACCACTGCTATTCTCCAGTGTTAGTGAATATTTGCCACTGTCAAAGCGGTTAACATTGTCAATTACAAGCATGGTGTATGAACTGGAAGTGTCAATCGCAGCACGTTCTGTTAGTGTGCCTTCAACCTTTTCCCATTTCACAGCAGGCTCGGGCCTTCCCCTGATAGTGACAAACAGACGCAGAGTTCCACCAGCACGAACAGATACCACCTTTCTGAGCTCAGCATCTAACTCTATCTCTGGTGCTTCTATCCTGTCAGAAGTAACCACAGTGCTGTGGACATTAGCAGCCTCCCCCACTCCCTCAGAATTGATAGCACAGACACGGAACTGGTACTCTCCACCCTCCTTCAAGTCTGTGATAGTGAGTTTAGTGGCTTGAATACCAGTGGGTGGAGTGCACATAGTCCATTCTTTTTCAGCTGGTATCTCGACTGTTGGTGCTACTTCTGCCTCCTCCGTCAATTCGGGCACAGGTGTATACTCCCTCATTTCGACAATGTATCCCTTGATGTAGGCACCACCATCAAAGTCAGGTTTGCCCCAGGACAGAGACACAGAAGACTTTGTGTAGTCTGTCACCTTTGGATGGTGTGGAGGTCCAGGTGGTCTTGTGGCATCACATGCTCTGTAGAATAGGGACAGTTCACTGAGGTCTCCTATTCCAGCCTGATTCTCAGCAGCAACACGGAACTCATAGAAGTGGTCTGTCATTAGGCCTGTGACCTTGAAGTGAGTGTCAGCCAGCTTTTGTCTGTTGCATTTTGTCCACCTTGCACTATCTTTGTCACGTTTTTCAAGGTGGTAACCATCAATGTCAGCACCACCAGTCTGTTCTGGAGCGGTCCATGACAGAACCATAGAGTCTTTTGTGATCTGACTTGCTTCTGGAGTTCCAGGAGCACTAGGTGGCTTGTAAGGATTACGTGCAATGATAGGTTCACTTTCAAGATAATCACCAACACCATATTTGTTGACTGCCCTGACTCTGAAAATGTATTCATTTCCGGGGAGCAAATTCCTTAGTTTATTGTACAGACCCTTTACATTTGGTGCAGCCACTGTCCAGGACAATCTGCTTGTCTCTCTCTTCTCCAAGACATAGTGAGTGATACTAGCCCCACCATCCAGAGTTGGCTCAGACCAGGAAAGGATGCACCTGTCAGCCATGATTCCTGTCACCTTCATGGGTCCAGTAGGTGGACCTGGTTTATCAAGGACTTTGACAGTGATAGGGAAGGTTTTTGTACCACCTAGATTTTTCAGGACGAGGCCATAGTGGCCACTGTCAAGCTTGGTTACATCTTTGATAGTTATGGCTGCACGTTTCTGTGTAGTTTTCACTTCGATGCGCAGGGCTTTGTCCATTTCCTTGCCCTCTTTTAGCCAGACAACATCCGGTATTGGTTTTCCATAGATGTCTGCATCAAGAAGCAAATGTTCTCCAGCACTGACAACAATGACATCTTTGTATTTAGGATCCATTGAGGCCCTTGGTGGCTCAATTTCATCAGTAGCAGTAATAGGTCCAGAGCTGTCAGATGGCTCACTGAAGACTCCGGCTGCATTTCTGGCAATAACCCTGAATTCATATTGCTCATTCTCTGTCAGACTAGTGACAATATACTCCGTCTCAATTATATTTGTGAAGTTAGCTCTTACCCAGCGCCCATCAGGGGAGCAAAGATCCTTCCTTTCCACAATATATCCATTCACTTTGCTGCCACCATCATACTGAGGCTTGGTCCATTGAATCTTAATAAGGTTCTTAGAAATAGATACAGCTTCGGGAGCACCAGGAGGGTCACATGGATCACGAGCAACAAAGGACTCAGAGACTTTACTGCATCTACCAATACCAACAATATTTTCAGCATAGACTCTGAATTCATAACCAATACCCTCCTCAAGATTACTGATCTTGAACTGAGTATCAGTGATGAGAGTCTTGTTCAACTTGTTCCACAGTATGCTGCTTCTCTCTTTGCTTTCTAGATGGTAACCAATAACTGTACTTCCACCATCATTGACTGGCTCATTCCATTCAATGATCATCATTTCCTTTGTTGCAAATTTGACATATGGAGTTCCTGGAGGCCCTGGTGGTCTGTATGGGTATTGTACAACAATGGCCTTAGAGTCAAGAGGCACACCCTTTCCATACCTGTTTTCAGCTATGATTCTGAACTGATATTCAGCACCAGTCTTGAGCTTGGTGACCTTGATAGCAGTTCTGGCAAGCTGTGTGGTGACTGACTGCCATGTTGTGGTGGTGGTGTCTCTCTTCTCCACTATATAGTTCTTTACCTGGCATCCACCTGTGTATGACGGGGGCTCCCAGGAGAGATGAACAAATGTGTTGCTCACTTCAACAATCTTGACTGGCCCTGTCGGTGGTCCAGGCTTGTCAAGGATAATGACAGCCACATCCTCAGTGACTGTGCCGGCAGTATTAGTTGCTGTAATGGAATACTTGCCAAAATCATCCTTGCATGCCTCAGTAATTTGAATTCCAGTTGTCGTTGGAGTGTTTACCACATTGACCCTGGATGTCACCTTCAAAGGCTGACCATCCCTGGTCCAAGTGACCTTAGGTTTGGGCCTGCCAAGCACAAGGAACTCCAATTTGAGGTCTTTTCCAGCTAATACACTGTATGTGTTGAATTGCATGTTTATGCTTGGCTCCACTGTCATGTCACTGGCAATAACTGGGGCAGCAAGTGCCTTTGGCTCACTCTTACCTTTCTCATTATAAGCAATAATGCGGAAAAGGTATTCTGTTCCACCTGTGAGGCCTGTGACAGTGCCCTCACATATCTTTGGATTTCCTGCAACTCCCCACTTGTCTGTACCCTTGGGCTGCATCTCAATTAGGTAGCCACCAATTCTACTGCCTCCATCATGCTCAGGTTTCTCCCAGGTCAGAGTGGCACTGGTCTTGGTAACATCGGTGAGTAAGACTTTTCCAACAGGCAGTGGTACCTCAGAAGCCTTGGAAGCCGTCTTTGTTTCAATGGCCTGGCCAATTCCATATTCATTCTCAGCCATGACTCTGAAGTAGTACATAGCGCCCTCGATCAGATTCTCAACTTTGAATGTTGTCTTGGTGCATTTTGTGGACACATTTGCATAAGCTTTTCTGGTTGATTCACGTTTGTCAATTACGTAGTTCTTGATTTTGGAACCTCCATCAATCAGTGGGGCATCCCATACAAGAGTGATAGAATCCTTTTTGACATCTTTAACCACAAGGTTCTGTGGGGCCCCAGGTGTATCCAGGATTTTAACAGCAACAAACTCAGACACAGAGCCACTGCTGTTTGTCAGGCTTAGGGTGTATTTTCCTGAGTCACCCCTGTCACACGAGTCAATGGAAAGCTGAGCGAAGTTGAGAGCTTTCTCAACCACCACCTTCTCAGTCAGGTCTCCCTCATCCTTAGTCCACTTAATCTCAGGTGTTGGCCTACCCTTGAATGGAATATGGATTCTAACAGATCCACCAGCTTTCACAGTGATGCCTTTCCTCAGCTCAGAGTCAAGGTGGATCTCTGGTGGGTCGACCCTTTCCTCTGGCTTAGCTGTTCCAGAGAGAGATGCTGGTTCACCAACTCCTAGTTTGTTCAGAGCACAAACCCGGATCTTGTACTCCAGACCCTCAGCAAGTTTAGTAATTTCATATTTGTTTACACGCAGACCAGTGGGGGGAGTAACCATGGCCCATTCCTCCTCTTCAGCCTTGCAGACTTCAACAATGTATCCTTGAATGGTGCTGCCACCATCAGACAGAGGCTTACCCCATGACACTGTAATAGAACTGTTTGTGGAGTCAATCACATTCACATATGCTGGGGCACCAGGTTTGTACTTGGGATCACAGGCCTTATAGTATGAACTTGGAAGGCTTGGCTCCCCCACTCCAACTACATTCTCAGCAGCCACTCTGAACTCATATTCATGGCCAGTTGTTAGGCCTGTAACTCTAAAGGAGAGGTCAGTGACCTTCTGTCTGTTGCATCGGGTCCATTTGATTCCATTTCTGTCCTTCTTTTCAATGATGTAATTGGTAATCTCACTACCGCCATGAGTCTCAGGGGCTGACCAAGTGATCGTCATGCCATCATGGGCAATGTTGGATACATCCTCAATGTGAGGTGGACCAGGAGGAACAAATGGAGTTTTCATGATCATGCCGCCAGACTGCAGTGGCTCACTGACACCGTAACTGTTAACTGCCATTACACGGAACATGTACTCATTGCCTTCCAATAAGTTGGTGACTTTGTAGCATGTGGTGTCACAGCTGTTAGAAACAACAGTCCAAGCTAGACGGCTGGTCTCCCTTCTCTCTATGATGTAGTGTTTAATAGGACTACCTCCATCATGTAGAGGGGCTCGCCATACCAGTGTGCATCTATCTTCTGCTACTCCAGTGATGTGGAGGGGTCCTTCACATGGGCTGGGCCTGTCCAGGACCACAACATTGAATGGAACAGTTTCACTGCCGGCCACATTTGTCAGCTGGAGTGTGTAAATTCCACCATCAATTCTAACACAGTCCTTAATCACAATCATTGCGTGGTGTTCTGTGTTTTTGATCTCTAGTCTGAGTGTATTCTCAATTGGTTTTTCATCCTTGAACCACTTGATTGTAGGCAGTGGCTTGCCACGGACATCAGCATCTAGCTTGAACGTCTCTCCGGCATTGATGATAATGACCTTGGTGAATGCAGGGTCAATGGAGAATTTGGGTGCCTCAACCTTATCACTGGCAGTGATTGGTCCACTGTTGTAGGACGGCTTACTGATGGTGCCAACAGCATTTTTAGCAATGACTCTAAAGTCATACTGTGCATTTTCAGTCAGACCAGTGACAGTGAACTGGGTCTCAATCACATTAGTGAAGTTTGCCCTTACCCACCTGCCCTCTGGCAGATCACGCTTCTCCACAGTATAGCCAGTTATATTACTACCACCATCATACTCTGGTTTAGTCCACTGAAGGATAATTGTATCTTTGGTCACATGGATGGCCTCTGGTGTACCAGGAGGATCACATGGGTCACGGGCAACACAGCCCTCTGAGACCTTACTGCACCTGCCAATGCCAACAATATTTTCAGCATAAACCCTGTATTCATATTCAACACCCTCATCCAGTGGATGACTCTTGAAACTAGTCTCATGAATAAGTGTCTTGTTGATTTTGACCCAGAGAATACTATTTCTCTCTTTCCTTTCAAGATGGTAGCCAAGAACAGAGCTTCCTCCATCTGTGACAGGCTCGTGCCACTCAACAATCTGGTGGTCCCTGGAGAGAGAGGAGATGAAAGGAGTGCCTGGTGGGCCTGGCTCTCTGTATGGGTACTGAGCGACCACTGCAGATGAATCCAGGCCATGGCTCTTGCCATAGCGGTTCTGAGCAATGATCCTGAACTGGTACTCAGCTCCAGTCTTGAGTCTAGGCACTTTGATGGTGGTTCTGGCACAGTTTATGCTGATATTTTCCCATGTTGTTGTAGTAGTATCTCTCTTCTGTATGACGTAATTTGAAATCTGGCAGCCACCATTGTGTTTTGGTGGGTCCCATGAAATAGTGACACTCTGTGTTGTGATTTCATCGAACCTCACAGGGCCGGATGGAGGGCCAGGCTTGTCAAGTACAATTACTTCAACGGTTGTGTCCTTCTTTCCAGCTGAATTAGCAACATTTATACTGTACATGCCACCATCATCACCTGCTGCCTCCTTAATGCTCAGTGTCGTATGTGTTGGTGTGTTGAGAATGTTAACTCTGGTAGTGAACTTCAAAGGAGCTCCATCTTTAGTCCATGAGACTGTTGGTTTAGGGCGACCGAAGATGGGAATGTCAACATTCAGGTCTTTACCCACATTGACACTGTAGTTGCTGAATGCTGGTCGTACATCTGGCTCAAAGACTAAGTCCTTTGCCATCACTGGTCCAGCAAGGACTTTGGGGTCACTCTTTCCCTTATCGTTGATTGCTGTTACTCTAAACAAATACTCCTCTCCTGGGTTCAGATTGGAAACAGTAGCTTCCATTGTTTTAAATGTGTTAACACCAGACCACTTATCCTGGCCCTTAAGCTGCACCTCGAGTAGGTACTGCATGACTCTACTACCCCCATCATACTCTGGCTTCTCCCAGGCCAAAGAGATACTTGTTTTAGTTTGGTCTGTAACAGTCAGGTTCTTTGGAGACTGGGGCACCTCTGAGACCTTAAGAGGGTCAACAGTTGCTGCAGGCAGGCCAACACCATGTGCATTCTCAGCAAGCACTCGGAAGTAGTAACTGCAACCTTCCTGGAGTGGCTCAATCTTCCATGAAAGAGCATGACAATTTGTCACAACAGCAGCATATGTTTTGCGCGTGCTTTCTCTCTTTTCAACAATATAGTTCTTGATCTTGGACCCACCATCCAACAGAGGTGGTTCCCATGCTAGTGTCACTGACTGGTTTGTAATTTCTTTCACTTTTAGGTTAACAGGAGCACTAGGTGTATCAAGAACACGGACAACAACAAATGCAGATTTGGTTCCACTGGAGTTCCCTACAGTGACAGTGTATTTTCCACTGTCATTTCTGCTCATTTTGTCAATTACAAGCGATGTGTAACTACTGGTCACCTCAACTTGAGCAGTTTCTTTAAGTGCAGCTTCATCTTTGTCCCACTTTACAGTAGGACTGGGCCTTCCTTTGATGGGAATAAATAGTCTAAGGGATGCTCCAGCTTTAATGGCCACAATCTTTCTCAGTTCAGGGTCAATGTCAAGGTCTGGCTCTTCTGCCTTGTCCTGGGCAACAACAGCTCCGAAGACATCAGCATGCTCGCCAACTCCAACTTTATTAACAGCACATACTCTAAACTTGTATGCCTGGTTTTCCTTCAAGTTTGGAACTTCAAACTTGGTCTTTTTGACCCCTGTTGGTGGTGTGCACATTATCCATTCCTCTGTAGGAGCATCTGTGGCAGCTGCTGCAGCTGGGTCTTCAGTGGGGGCCTCAGCTGGCACTGCTGGTTCTGTGGTAGTGCAGCACTCTACAATGTATCCCTGAATCTCACAGCCTCCATCACAGACAGGCTTGCCCCAAGACAAGAATACTGATGTTTTTGTTGTGTCAGTAACTCTTGGATTGTGTGGTGGACCAGGCCTGAAGATGGGATCAAGGGCTTTGTAGAAGACAGTTGGGAGGCTTGGCTCACCAACACCAACAGCATTCTCAGCTGCAACTCTGAATTCGTAACTGTGGCTTTCTAGGAGTCCAGTGACCTTGAAAGTCAAGTCAGTGACTGTTTGTCTATTGCACCTGATCCATCTTATGCCTTCTTTGTCATGTTTCTCAATTATGTAGCCAGTGATGGGACTTCCACCGTCTTCAGACGGAGCCTCCCAGGTAAGCACCATTGAGTACTTTTTAATGTCTGAAACTTCCAAGCTCTTGGGTGTTCCAGGGGGCACATATGGATCTTTGATTAGGACAGCAGCAGACTCAAGTGGTGCACCCACTCCAAAGTGATTGACAGCATGGACTCTGAAGATGTACTCATTTCCTTCCAGGAGCTTAGTAACCTTTAAGCAAATATTTTCCACTTTTGGATCAACAACAGTCCAAACTAGTCTGCTTGTTTCTCTCCTCTCCACAATATAATGAGAGATCTTGCTGCCACCATCTTGTAGTGGTGGTTTCCATGCAAGGCAGCATCGGTCTTTGGTTATTCCTGTAACAATAAGAGGTCCCTGTGGTTCTTCAGGTTTATCTAAAACAACTACATTGACCTGTACAGCCTTTTCTCCGCCTGGATTTTTCAACAGCAGAGTGTACTGGCCTCCATCGGAAAGTTTAGCTTCCTTGACAGATATGCAAGCTTTGGTGGGTGTGTTCTTAATCTCTCTATGAATCGTGTTGCTCAGTTCCTGCTCTCCCTTTATCCAGTGGATAGAGGGCAATGGTTTACCATGAACATCTCCATCAATCTTGAAGTTGTCTCCAGAATTAACTACAATAGTCTGTGTGTACTCTGGGTCTATGCTGATGTGTGGTGGTTCAATCTCATCCCTGGCAGTGATAGGACCAGTGCTGTAAGAGGGAATACTGAAAACACCAGCAGCATTTCTGGCAATGACCCGGAACTCATACTGATTGTCCTGCACAAGTCCAGTTGCAACATACTCTGTCTCAATTACATTAGTGAAGTTAGCCTTCAGCCAGCGTCCTTCAGGAAGCTCCTTCTTTTCCACAATGTAGCCTGTAACCTTGGCACCACCATCATACTCAGGCTTGGTCCAAACAATGGTGACAGAATCCTTAGTGATCTTTGTTGCCTCTGGGGTGCCAGGGGGATCGCAAGGATCTCTTGCAACATGTCCCTCAGACACTTTGCTGACTTTGCCTATTCCAACAATGTTTTCAGCATAAACTCTGTATTCATACTCCATTCCTGGTTCCAAACCACTGGTTTTGAAGGTTTGGTCAGTAATAAGAGACTTGTTAAGTTTTACCCACAGGATGCTGTTTCTCTCTTTGCGTTCAAGATGGTAGCCCAAGATGGTGCTTCCACCATCATTCACAGGTTCATTCCAGGCAATCACCATGCTGTCCTTGGTGCAGGCTGCAATGGAAGGTGTTCCTGGAGGTCCTGGGAGCTTGTATGGGTATTGAGCCACAATACACTCTGATAGAAGAGCTGGGCCTTTTCCATATCTGTTTTCTGCTGTGATTCTAAACTGATATTCAGAGCCAGTCTTCAACCTGCCTGCCTTGATTTTGGTCCTTGCAAGGTTAGGAGATACAACCATCCAGTTAGTTGTGGATGTGTCTCTCTTTTCCACAATGTAGTTTTTAATGGTGCACCCACCATCATACTCTGGTGGGTTCCAGGAGATGGTTACACTGTCAGATGTGACCTCTTCCACCTTAACTGGACCACCGGGCTGACCAGGTTTGTCCAGAACAACGATACTAATGTCTGCTGTTGTCTCTCCTGCTGTGTTGCTGAGAGTAATATGGTACTGCCCAACATCATCTTTAGTAGCTTCTTTTATGCTGAGGTTCAGCATTGTGTCTGTCGCACCAAAATTTACCCTGGTAGTTCTCTTCAGAGGCTGACCATCTTTTACCCAGGAGACAGCTGCTTTGGGACGTGCAACATATGGAACCTCTACTGTCAGGTCTTCTCCTGCCAACACACTGAATGTGTTGAACAGCATTTTGGCAACAGGTGCAATCACAAGATCTTTGACAATCACAGGCACACCAATTTGACGTGGGTCACTTGTTCCCTTCTCATTTCTTGCTGCTACACGGAACATGTATTCTTCACCTGCATTAAGTCCGCTAATAGTAGCTTCTGTTTCCTTTACAATCACAGCTTGGGTCCACTTATCAACACCCTTAGGTTGGATCTCAACAACATAACAACCAACTCTGCTGCCGCCATCATGCTCTGGCCTCTCCCAAGAGAGGGTGACACTGGTTTTAGTAACATCCTTAAGAGTTATTTTGCCAGGTGGCTGTGGTTTCTCAGACACTTTAACTGATTCACCAGTCTCAATGGGCATGCCAATGCCATATTCATTCTCAGCCAAAACTCTGAAATAGTAGTTGCATCCTTCCAGGAGCTGGTCGACTGTGAAGGTGGTGTGATGGCAGTTAGCATTGACTGTGGCATATGCTTTCCTTGTGGATTCACGTTTTTCAACGATATAATTTTTAATCTTAACTCCTCCATCATTCAGTGGTGGATCCCAAGTCAAAGTGACAGCTTCCTTTGTTACAGCAATGATCTTAAGATTCTGTGGGGCACTTGGTGTATCAAGCACCCTGACTTGGACTGTAACAGTCTTGGAGCCAGAACTGTTGTCAATTGTAAGATTATACTTTCCACTGTCAAATCTGTTGACATTTTCAATTACAAGCGAGGTGTATGATGTTGTGCTGTCAATGGTTGCCCTCTCAATACGCTCACCATCTCCTTTGGTCCATTTAGCCTGAGGAGCTGGTCTGCCTCTGATAGGCACAAACAGTCTAAGTGAGCAGCAAGCTCTAAGAGTGACAACTTTGCGGAGCTCAGCATCTAAATCCATCTCAGGTGGAAGCAGCCTGTCCTCTGCCTTGGGATTGCCAGGTATCAATGCTGCCTCTCCAACTCCTTCACTGTTGACAGCAGAGATGTTTATCTTGTACTCATTGTTCTCCTTCAAGTTAATAATGGTGAAGGAGGTGGCAAGGAGCCCTTCTTTCGGTGTCACAATGGTCCATTCCTCCTCTTCCTCCTTTTCACATGGGACGCAGGTCTCAATGATATACCCAGTGATTTCAGAGCCACCATCATATGCAGGTTTGTTCCAGGCAACAGTAATTGAGGATTTGGTTGTGTCCAAAATTCTGGGGTTACATGGAGCCCCTGGCTTGTACAGTCCATCAGTGGCCTTGTAGAATGGACTAGTGACACTTGGTGCACTCACTCCAGCAGCATTTTCAGCAATTATTCTAAATTCATATTCATGTCCAACAACAAGGCCTGTTGCCTTGAATTGTAGATCTTTGACCTTCCTCTTGTTGCATTTGACCCAGCGGAGGCCTATTCTGTCTTTCCTTTCAATATTGTAGTTGGTGATGGGAGTTCCACCGTCACTCTTAGGTGCTTGCCACATAAGAACCATTGAATCCTTAGTGATTGCTGTCACCTCAGGATTCTCTGGAGGATCTGGAACCACGTATGGGTTGTCTGCAATAGTGGGTTCAGAATCAAGAGATTCACCAAGCCCATATTTGTTTACTGCCATAACTCTGAAGATGTATTCATTTCCTTTGAGCAGCTTGGTCACCTTGTATTGTGTAACTTGAAGGTCTGAAACTACATTGGTCCAAACCAATCTGCTTGACTCACGCTTCTCAATCACATATCCTTCAATCTTGGCACCACCATCATCTGCCGGTGGAGCCCACGTGAGCATACAGTTGTCAGCCGTGACATTAGACACCTTAAGAGGTCCAACTGGTGGTCCCGGTCTGTCGAGCACCTTAACATTAAAGATGTGCTTTGCAAATCCACCAATATTAGTGGCAGTCAAAACAAATTCTCCTCCATCTGATCTGACAGAGTCCTTGTTGGTCAGAGTTGTTGTCAGTTCTGTGAATTTTACATCCAGTTTCATTGTGTTCTCAACATCTTTTCCATTCTTGGTCCAAACCATAGATGGTGTAGGTTGACCAGCAATGTCAGCATCAAGTTTGAAGGACTCTCCCGCCTTCAGTAGAACAACGTCCTTAAAAATGGCATCAACCATAATGCGTGGCTCAATAATGTCATCTCTGCAGGTAATTGGGTCTGAGGGTTCAGAAGGCACACTAACTGCACCTGCTGAGTTTCTGGCTATGACACGGAACTCATATGAGGCATCTTGAGTGAGTCCACTGACAGTAAATGTCGTCTCAATGATGTTGGTGAAGTTGGCTCTGATCCAACGACCAGTAGGCAGTTCTCTCTTCTCCACTGTGTAGCCTGTGATTTTGAATCCACCGTCGTACTCAGGCTTTGTCCACTGAATAGTGATAACATTCTTGTTGACAAATATTGGCACAGGCTGACCTGGTGGGTCAACAGGGTCCAAGGCTAGTATTGCTTCTGAGGCCTTGCTGGACTTACCTACTCCAGCCATGTTTTCAGCCATGACGCGGAACTCATAGGCTACGCCATCTTCCAGACCAGTGGATTTAAAGATGTTTCCTTTCACAAGACCCTTGCTGATCTTATACCACATGATGCTGCTTCTTTCTTTCCTCTCAACGTGATAACCAATGACTTCATTTCCCCCATCAGACACAGGCTCATTCCAGCCAATTGTTATTGAGTCCTTGGTAAATGCAACAACACCTGGAGTACCAGGAGGTCCAGGTACTTTGAATGGATAAGCAGCCACCACTGACTCTGATGTGATGGGTGGTCCAACACCATATCTGTTCTTAGCCTTTACTCTGAACTGATACTCAGATCCAGTGGTCAAACGAATGGCTTTGAACATGGTACGGATGACAGTGGAAGACAGCTCTGTCCATGTTTGGGAAGTGGTGTCTCTGATCTCAACCACGTAATTATTGATTGGAACACCTCCGTCATTCTCAGGAGTTTCCCATGCAAAGATGCAGTAGGTTCGAGATATCTCCACAATCTTAACAGGTCCCTTGGGTGGTCCTGGTACATCATGTACTTTAACGGTGATGTTGTCTGTCACAGAACCAGCAATGTTCTTTCCTGTCATTGTATATACACCACTGTCAGCTCTGGTGCATTCACTGATGCTGAGGATAACAGTAGCAGCAGTAGTTTCTACATTGGTTCTCTGTGTGAGCTTCAGGGCTGTGCCATCCTTTTGCCAAGAAACAGTTGGTCTAGGACGTCCTATAACTGGAATTTCAACCTTGATGTCATCTCCTGCCTTGGCAATAACAGTCTTCTGACATATGCCACGGAGGTCAAATTCAGGCAAGGAAGTAGAATCCTTGACAACAATGGGTTTGCTCTCACGTGGAGCGCTTCTACCGGAGTGGTTGACGGCCATTACACGGAAAACATACTCCTCATTCTCATTGAGATTTTTCACTGTGAAATCCATGGCCTTGACTGTTGTTACATGTGCCCACTGATCAGTTCCCTTTTTCTGGGCCTCAAGGACATATCCTGTAATTCTGCTTCCACCATCATGTTTGGGTTTAGTCCAAGCCAGGCTCACAGAATTCTTGGTGATATCAGTAGGAATAATACTCTCTGGAGGAGTTGGTGTCTGGGATGCACGGATTGGGTCAGCAGTTTCAACTGCCTCACCAATACCATACTCGTTCTCGGCAGACACTCTGAAATAGTACTCACAGCCTTCACCCAGGTCACCAATCCTGACTGAAGTGGTTGGGCAGTTCGTAATAGCTGTAGCAAAAGCTTTCCGAGTTGATTCTCTCTTCTCAATGATGTAGTTTGTGATCTTGGCTCCGCCATCAATGAGAGGTATCTCCCACTGAAGAGAAATGCTTTCCTTGTCAATCTTGACTGGTTTTAGATTAAGTGGAGGCCCAGGTGAATCCAGAACTCTCACATGTATAGAGGCACTCTTTTTTCCAGTAGAGTTTTCGAGAGTAAGCTCATATTTGCCTGCATCAATCCTTGAACTCTCAGGGATGATCAGCATTGTAAATGACTCTGTGCTGTCAATGACTGCACGCGAAACAGGGCCACCCTCCTTGGTCCATGTGACTGTAGGTGTAGGGCGTCCCTTGATTGGCACAAAGAGGCGAATGGAGCAGCCAGCCCTGATGACAAGGGTTCGTCTCAGCTCAACATCCAGCTCCAAATCAGGTTCAGCTGCACGCTCCACAATTTCAACCAGTTCCTGAGTTTCAGCAGGTTCACCTGCTCCCTTAGCGTTCACTGCACTAATTCTGAAATGGTATTTTGCTCCAGTTTCTAGTTTGGGAACAACAAACTCTGTGATCCTAAGTGGAGAAGAAGGGGTGTCCTTAATCCATTCCTCTGTTCCTTCTTTCTTGTGCTCTATTACATATCCAGTAACTTCAAGTCCACCATTATCAAGAGGTTTTCCCCAGTTTAGAGTGGCAGTGGTCTTTGTTGTGTCTGTGACTCTTGGGTTGACTGGAGGTCCAGGTACATCTACCAGACATAAAATAAGAGGTTAGTGTTTTTTAAAACTAAATATAATTGTAAAAGCAGGAAATTCCATGTGTGTCTTAACATATGAATAATTGAATGCTCCTTTTTACTTACAGGCAACAACTATTGTTCTGACAGGCATAGATGGCTCACTTGGCTCTCCAAAGCCAGCTCTATTCTCAGCAAGAACACGGAACTCATACTCGATGCCCTCGGTGAGACCAGTGACTTCATAGCTGAGCTCAGAAATTGATTTTTTGGATGCCCTGACCCATCTCATACCCTTTTTCTCCTTCTTTTCAACACAGTAACCTATGATGTCACTTCCTCCATCCTCAGCTGGTCTTCTCCAGGTCACAGTGGCTGAATGTCCATCAACTTTCTCAACCTCTGGTTTAGATGGTGGACCAGGAGGACCTATGTGAATAGACAGAAATAAATTTCAGTTACAATTCAGTTTTGTTCATATGGTGCCAAATCACATCACAAGTTAGCTCATGACCTCTTTGGGCAAGATACAGAGCCCCAAATTGTACCTTATGCTGTGACATTGGTTTTTGAGTGTGTGTCATCATTATTGCTCTCCAACACATTACTGAATACTTACTTGCATTTTCTGTTTTCTTAGAATACCTTTAAAAAAAAT
This sequence comes from Chaetodon trifascialis, assembly GCF_039877785.1. Lineage (NCBI taxonomy): Eukaryota > Metazoa > Chordata > Actinopteri > Chaetodontiformes > Chaetodontidae > Chaetodon > Chaetodon trifascialis. The sequence continues at coordinate 27,478,350 of NC_092067.1, forward strand.
ACGCACAAATGTAGTATCTAAGATGCATTAAGGAACATAAAGTAATTATACATACCGAATCTGTCAACCATCTTGACTGCCTCTGAGTGAGATGGCTCACTGACACCATATTGGTTAACAGCAGAGACTCTGAAGAAGTACTCATTGCCCTGAATGAGCTTGTTGGCCACATAGTGACAGTTGATGACCTTCTCTTCCAGTACAGTCCAGAGCAAACGGCTGGTCTCTCTTTTCTCCAGGGTGTAATACTTAACAGGAGAGCCTCCATCCTCAGTGGGAGCTGTCCAGATAAGAGTGACCTTTTCAGAGGAGACCCCACTGCATTCAATTGGTCCAGGAGTACCAGGAGCATCCAGAACTGTGACCTTGACAGTTTCCTCCTTTACACCAAAGGGGTTGCTGGCAGTGATGACGTAGTCTCCAGTGTCCTTCCTACTGGCATACTTGATGGACAGAGTAGATGAAGTTGCAGTGGTCTCAATATCAACAAGATCAGAGGGTTTAAAATACTTCCCTCCTTTTGACCAGCATGAGGTTGGCGCAGGTTTGCCTAAAATGCTTGTAGCAGTGATGACAATAGTATCCCCAGCTCGGACGGTCAGACCCTCCTTCACTTGAGTGTCGATAGTAATGGTTGGTGCAGCTGTTGGATAAAATAGGAAAAACTTAATTTATCATGCATTATGCAAGATCACTGCCATCACTGAATGTATACAAAGACGTGAGTGAGACAACATTTTAATGGTGGTTTTATATCTCACCATATTCATCTCTGCAGATAATGGTATCTGTCTGCTCGGAGGGCGGACTGAGAGCACCAGCGGAATTCTTTGCCCTGATTCTGAATTCATATTTGCAGCCCTCTTGCAGGTTGGTTACAGTGAATGCAGGCTCCACAACGTTTACATTGTTGGCCTTCACCCAGATTTTAGAAGGCAGATCACGCTTCTCAACAATATAGCCAGTTAGTCTGTGGCCACCATCGAACTGTGGCTCTGTCCACTGGAGGGTCACGGTGCTTCTGGTGATGCTGATCACATCAGGTTTACCAGGGGCATCTAATAATACAGATATTAAACAAATATAAATCCTTTTTTGCATATTTTACAAAATTTGTATTTTTCATACTTGTTAGTCTCACACTTTTTACACTTACCAATGGGATCCAGGGCCACATGTGGATCGGTGGCAGGGCTTGGTTTGCCGATGCCAGCCAGGTTGATTGCCATTACTCTGAACTCGTACTCCAGACCTTCAGTCAGTCCAGTTACCTTGTGTTCCTTCATTTTTAACGCGGTTGGGCTCGCCCTCTTCCACAACATACTGTTCCTCTCCTTGAACTCAACATGGTAGCCTGAATGTAGTACCAAACAGTGAAAAACAAAATCTGTATTAAGGTCACACACCACATGCACATCATATAGACATCAACTAAAGTGCAGAAGAAAGAAGAGGCAAAGAAAACATGTATGTCTAATAAAATAAGTCAAAATAACAGATGTTTGCAGTAGGTAGGTCAGGTGTCCAAGCTCACTGCACCTGTGATGGGAGATCCTCCAGTCTTTCTGGGGTCAGACCAGGCAAGGTAAGCAGAGTCATGGCGCATGCTCATGATCTGAGGTGGAGGAGGAGCATCGGGAACATCTGTTGGAAAACGGTGATATTGTATAGTGAGAAGAAGTCACTTAACATTTAACATTCAGCCTTAAAAACATATGAATACCAGTCACTTACTGAATGGATGTTTAGCAATGATGGGTTCAGATTTGAGTCCCTCTCCAGCACCATACTTGTTCTCAGCACAGACCCTGAAGGTGTACTCTGTGCCCTCATGGAGGCCAGTTACCCTCATGGTGTTGGTCTCCACAGTGGAGGACACAGTCACCCACATGTTGGTGATTGAGTCCCTCTTTTCCAGGATGTAGTTTGTAATCTCTGAGCCCCCGTCATCCTTAGGAGCACCCCACTTCAGTGTAGCACCATCGGCAGTAACATCTTTGAACTTAATGGGTCCAACAGGGATGCCAGGTTTACCCACCACCCTGAATGGAGACACAGGGATTCAAATCTTGTACCTTTGGTACTCTTTGTATGACATTCTCTGACATTGCATGCCCTGGCACAGTTTGAATCCTACCTTATGAAAATTGTGGACTCTTTGCTTCCAGCGCTGTTCCTGAGGGTGATGGTGTATTTAGAAGCATCACTCCTCTGGCAGTCCCTGATCAAGAGAGTGGTGTTGACTGAAGAAGACTCTGCACACACTCTGCCAGTGTCTGTCAGATCTTCATCTTCTCCCTTCTTCCAGGAGACCTTGGGCGTGGGTTTGCCAATGATCGGGATCTTCAGGCGCACAGTGCTGCCCTCCTTGGCAATGTAGCACATGTTGGGCAGCTCCCTCAAGTCACAGCTAGGATGAACTGCAGAGGAAAGGAATTAATGTTTTAAAACTCTGCTTTGAACACTTCACACACTTTATTAAATATATCTTTGCTGGTAAATTTTAGAAGTATGGACAGTCACTTACTGATCTGGTCCTTGGCAACCACCGTCAGCTCCTTGGCAGAGCTCTCTCCTGAGTCATTCACAGCCTTGACTCTGTAGGTGTACTCTCTGCCCTCCACCAGATCCTTAGCACTGTACTGCATGTTTTTTGACCTCATTAGCTCCTTGTACTTGTCATCACCATTGAGAACCTCCAGCACGTAGCAGATGATGCGACTACCACCATCGGTGAGGGGTTTCTTCCAGCTTAGAGTACAAGAGTCTTTGGTGACTAGCAGGGTCTTGAAGTCCATGACAGGCCCAGGCTCCTCTGGAAAAATAAAAATGAGTGTAATGAGTATGATATTACAACAAAAAACAAAAGAAGGCAAAGCACAAATTCTGTTATCAAACCCACCTGTTGCTCTGACTGAGTCAGCTGTCTCACAACACTCTCCAGCACCGAGCTGGTTAACTGCTGATACACGGAAGCAGTAGGACCTCCCGGCATCCAGATCTGGCACCTTGAATGATGTCTTGGTGCAGTTGTTGGATACGATAGACCAGGCCTTCCTCTCAGTGTCACGCTTCTCCACAATGTAGTGGGTGACTTCATAGCCACCATCAATCAGAGGAGCATCCCAGTAGATAGAAGCACTGTCTTTGGATGTTTCCTTCACCATCAGGTTGACTGGTGGTCCGGGGGTATCTGGTGAGATACAACAACACTTATAACAGCGGCTCTTCAAATATGCATATAAACCCAAAATTTTACATACTCCTGCTGGTCTCAGTCAGTCAGCCTCTAGTGTACAGTCAATGCAAACAAACTGAGATAACAGTCCTTCACTCACCAAGAACCTTGACAATAATGGTGTACATCTTCATGCCAGCCAAGCTGTCCAGGCTCAGAATGTATTTGCCAGCATCATATCTGTTGACTTTCTCCACCATCACCAAAGTGTCAGTGTTGGTGGATTTGATGACAATGCCCTGGCGGTCCTTAATGTTCGTGTTCATCTTTGCCCAAGTGATCTTTGGAGTGGGACGGCCCTTGATGATGGCTTGGAGCCTCATGGTGGCACCTGCCTGCAGCTCCAGACCCTCCTTCAGCTCTGCACTCAGCTCTGCCTCAGGAGCAACTGTATGAATGCAGGCAGAGGATAGCTTTAGCTTTGAGTGAGTTTTATTGTTGTACTACTACAGCTGCAAAGGCCAAATGTTGTACAGAAAAATGTATCAAAATTCTGCTCATTTAGTGTCGTCTTAAAATAAAAAACATTGATAAAAAGCAATGTTTTACTAAGGAATGTACAACATTTCCAAAACAGTTGGCAGATTACACTGTAAAATGTAAACAGAAACAGAACATGATTATTTGCAAAAACACTTCAGTTGAAAATACCACAAAGACAACATATCGAATGTTGAAAATGAGAAATTTCATTGTTTTTTGAAAATTGTGTCCTCATTTAAAATTTGACCTCAACATCACATTTCAAACTGTTGCATCACCTCTTCTTTTGACAAAGACTCTGTAAGCATTTGGGAACTTAGGAGACAACTGTTATAATGCTCCAAACATTTTCAATGGTGACAGTCGGGACTGCAGGCAGCGAGTTTAGCAGCCGGACTGTTTTAGTACAGAGCCATACTGTTGAAATATGTGCAGAATCTGGTTTGGCACTGTCTTTTTGAAGTAAGCAAAGCCTTCCCTGATAAAAGATATCATCTACTTGGCAGCATTTGTCACTTCAAAATGCGTATGTATGGTTCAGCATTAATGGAGCCTTCACAGATGCGCAGGTTAGCCATGCCATGTGCACTAATGCCCCCCCCACACCATCGACGTGGCATTCATGATTTCCAAAAAGAATTAAATTTTGACTCAGACCAGAGGACAATTTTCAACTTCACCTCAGTCCATCTTAAATGAGTTGGACCGGAGAAGGCGGCGGTGTTTCTGGATCTTGTTTAGGTCTTATTTGGTCTGACATGTCAACCTTCTCTCCTGCTGTCCTCCCATGAAAATATTTTCCCCATAAATCTCTTGTATTTGTAACCTTTCTAAACAAGAAAGAGGTTGCTATAATGCTGACAGGAAGCTTGTTGGGCCTGTTTGATGTGTTTGCTAAAATGACCTCCATTAATGCAGGTTGCAGTTTGTCCAGAACATTAGCTGTAACATCTCATGATGAGAACAGCACCTGCCAATAAAACAATAAGATGAAGTACAAGAACAAGATGGATGAACGTGCTAAATGCTAAAAGTTTGTGCAAGTATCTTACCAAATGGGAAGAGTAATGGTGATTTTAGCATTCCCTTGTAAATGTAAAGGGTATGTGGACAATGGTAATGGCGATGGGATGGCTAAGGGAGGAGCATCGCTCCCAATGTTGACAGGTTGTCTATCTATCTAAGCTACACATTTCCAGCTTTGAGTCCCTTTTAAATTACTGAAAAACCCAGGTTATAACTTGTATACTTTGTTATGTCAATGATATTTCCCTCTGCCCACTGTCATCAAATTAAAATCATATTTACCAATGATGTCCTTGGCAACATGCTTGCCAGGTACTTCAACTGGCTCGCCGAAGCCAACTTTGTTGACAGCAGTAATGCGGCACTGGTACTCAGTCTTATCAATGAGGTTCTGGATGACGTAGTTGGTCTCCTGCAGGTTCCTGGGGACGTTGCAGCGGATCCAGTCTCTGGTGTCTGTCCTCTTGCACTCAACCAAGTATCCAATGACAGGGCTTCCACCGTCACTGGCGGGAGTGGCCCAGATGAGACTGATAGTGCTGTGGGTGGTGTCTGTCACACTGGGATTCACAACAGGTCCAGGAGGAGCTGGGGAAAAGCACATTAGCCCAGGTTAGATTATATGCCGAGTCTTTGATTTCCGTGAATAATGGCACATGTATTGTTTCATTAAGAGAGTACTATGCAAAGCTTAGGGGTCATGAGACTCACTGATAGGATTCTTTGCAGTTGTACCAGCAGAGGGTTCACTGGGTTTGCCAAGCCCTGCCACGTTGACGGCACTGACTCTGAACTCATACTCGGCTCCTTCTGAGAGGCCTGTAATGTCCAGGGTCCTCTCTGTCATGGGCTTCCTGTTCACCTTTGTCCAGTTTATCTCCTTGGTCTCTTTCTTTTCCAGCATGTATCCCAGTATAGTGGATTTTCCATCATCTGCAGGCTCCTTCCAGCTCACAGTCATACGATCCTTGGTCACGTTAGTAATCACTGGGGCTTCACAGGGGCCAGGCACAGCTGGAAGTCACACCAGAATTTAGGTTTTAGTTTAGATATAAAAAATTGATTTCAAATAAGCAACCAAATGATGACTCTTTGTGAAAAGATATATTGAGAGAAGGTAAGTAAATAAGCTGCTCTGATATACCTTCTGGTTGTCTTTGGTCAAAGTTTTAGACCCAGCACACTTTGCTACAGTTTTTCACTAACATTGATGTTGTTATGTATATGTATGAATCCAGAGGAAATGCTGGTGATGACTCACTGAATGGGTTCTTGGCGATGACAGGGTTGGTGATGAGTGGGTCTCCAACTCCCCACATGTTCTCAGCACGGATTCTGAACTGGTACTCATGACCTTCGATCAATTTCTCCACGTTCAACTCAAGGACATCGCCCTTGATCTTGGCAGAGACCTGGGCCCAGTTGGCTCTGCTGGTCTCACGCTTGTCCACAATGTAGTTGCTGACAGGGGCGCCACCATCCTTCAGAGGAGGCTCCCAGGACATCTTGATATTCGTGGCGAACACTTCTATGTATTTGGCACTAGCAGGAGGGCCAGGCACATCTGAGGAGACCCAAAATAATGGAATATCAGTCCATTGAGCAAACCATGTTAATTGGGGAAGTTGTGTGCACATCATGCAAAATTTAATGTGAATATAATTTATGGACTGAAAAATTCCCAACTTGTATCTTGCTAGAGTTTTTGACTGACTCCCTAAAGAATTAATGAAAGTACTCACCCAGGACATTGACCTGGACTTCGGCTGACTTGGACCCGCTGGCGTTCTCGGCCAAGATGGTGTAGGTTCCTGTGTGTTCCTTAGTGACTGCTGTCATCTCCAGCTGGATGTGATGCCTCTGCTGGGTGATGACCTGGCCTTCACCTGACTTTAGGCTATCATCATCTCTCTTCCAGGTCACTCTGGGCATAGGCTTACCAAACACCTCAGCCTCCAGAAGGATTGTGGTTCTGGCCTTCACCTTCAAACCCTTCTGCATCCTGGCACTAAGCTCCAGCCTTGGAGGAACTGTTTGTAAAGATGAGATAAAGTAGTGTTATGAATCTCAGTGAGGGATGCTTATTTTGTTTCATTTGTCAATCTCACAAGCTGTTATCTTAAAATGTTAAATGAAAACCTCTCACCATTCTCAGCACAGACCAGGATAGGGTCTGTGGGCTCAGAGGGTTTGCTGATGTTGACAGCTGTTTTGGCAATGACTCTGAACTGGTACTGCAGGTCTCTTTCCAGACCAGTCACTGTATACTCCTCCCTTGGTACGTTCTGGCTGCTGGTGTTGCAGCGTATCCAAATGTCTCCTGGCACTCGCATGGCTTCAACGTAATAGCCAATGATCTTGCTACCACCATCATTCTTGGGACGGGTCCAAACCAGGGTGACAGAGTTCTTAGTCATGTCCAGGACCTCAGGTTTACCTGGAGTGTCTGTGACACAAAAAGACAAATGAGCCAAGGTGAGGAAACAAAATCAGATTAATAAAATAAAGCTTGCTGCATAGGTGTTGCCTGAAAACTTACCAACAGGTGTTCGGGCGGTGATAAAGTCAGTCTTCATGCTTGGTTTGCCCTGGCCAGCACGGTTGATGGCGGACACTCTGAAAGTGTATTCCAGGCCCTCGATCAGGCCGGCGCAGGGGTACTCAGTGGTGCGGACGACAGTGTCATTTGCCTTCACCCACAGCAAGCTATTCCTTTCCTTACGCTCTATATAGTAACCTGTGATGGGACTTCCGCCATCACTCTCAGGCTTATCCCAGGCCACAAACATACAGTCCTTGTTGGTCTTGTTGATGCGGCAGTTAAGGGGCTCACTAGGAACATCTGGTGACAAAACGCAAAATTGATACTGCCTGTAATTATGAAATCTGATAATTTTAGATCCACACTTACATCTAAAACTAATCAAGGAAATATTTATGTTAAACTTACCAAAGGGGAACTTAGCAACCATCCTGTCAGACTGAATGGGGTCTGACACGCCGAAGCGGTTCTCAGCACGGATACGGAACACATACTCCTTCCCGGGAATGAGTTTCCCAAGCCTGCAACTCGTTTTCAGGCTGGAAGAGACAGCCGTCACCCAGTCACCTCTACTGACATCACATTTTTCCACCACGTAGTTGGTGATATTGCTGCCTCCATCCTCCAGCGGTTTGTTCCAGGACAGGGAGCAGGCATCGGAGTCAATGTCGCTGATCTCCACAGGGCCCTCAGGAGGACCCGGGATGTCTAAAACACACAGTCAGATTTTAAACATGAAAAATCTCTATCATCCCACAATCTTCAAAACTATCTTGATGTCCTCTAATTACCTTATTAGGAGTAATACTGACCTCTGATTACAATCTTCAGGGTCTCCACCACCTTTGCAGAGCTGTTCTCGGCCACTAGGCTGTATTCTCCGCTGTCAGTCCTTGACACATCTTTGATGATCAGGACACACAGGTTGCCGGACTGGTGCACAGCCAGACGGCTGGATGGGACCACTGCATCCTCACCACGCATCCACTTGCAGCTTGGCGCGGGTTTTCCAGACACCAGTGCTTCCACTCTGAGTTTGGCACCAGCTCTGGCGCTCACTGTCTCTGGCATGACAATCTTTGGCTCCACTGCAGGTGACAAAAAAGGAATTAGATTGAGGAGATTATCTAGGGAAACTGAGAGCAGCCTTGAGACCAGCAAATTACATTTTCATACAGTGTTACCTCTGGATCTTACTGTACTACATGTTACTGGTTCACCAGTAATTGTTATTTCAAAATAATACAACAAATTACATTCTGATCCTGAGATAACTGAAAAATAGATCATTTAACTGTTGTCCTATCATGGGATAATGGCTAAAAACTACTTCTTAATCATCCCTTACTAATCTGGTGTAATAACTTACACATCTGTTCCTTGATCTCGACTGGCTGCCTGGTCTCGGTGAACAAGCTCATGCCCATGATGTTCTTGGCAGCCACTCTGAACTTGTACCTCTTGCCCTCCTTCAGGCCACTGATGCTGATTGTTAAACCTTTCACTGTAGTGTAGGTATTCCATACTTCCTTTTCAGGTTCTACCTCCTCTTCTTCCTGTACCACTGGAGGTGGTGGAGGTGGTGGAGGAGCTTCCTCTCCCTCTGGAACCTGTGGCAAATTAAGGTTTGTAGATTAATGACTCATACATCTCAAATTAACTCAATAAGAAGCTTGAATTACAATTATATGTAAGAGCATATATGTGTAAAATGGCAGTGAGGCTATGTTTTCTTTTAGCACATCATAATTTTATTTAAAGCATTCTTATAGTGCAATACCGGAGCAAAGTGCATGATTTTCAAAAATTAAATCAACAATTGATTAAAGCAGTCAGAGAAGAGTCAGTTTGATCACATGACAAACCTCCACAGGTGCTGGAGGTTCTGGAGGAGGTTTGACCTCAATGTATTCAATTATGTAACCATCGATCTTGGCACCACCATCCCTTGCAGGCTTCACCCAACCGACTGTGGCGCTGTTCTTAGTTATCTCCAGAACCTCGATTTTCTCACAAGGATCAGGCTTGCCTTAAAAAGGAAAACATACGGGTCTGCTTAAATGTTCCAAATGACTGATGAAAATAAAAGAGACAACTGAGCACAGCTGTAACCACACTGAGTGTCTAAGAAACAATACGTACTGACAGGATCGGAGGCTAGGTAGGAAGTGGGTGACACTCTATGAACTCCAGGACCATACTCATTGATAGCTGTGACTCTGAAGTAGTACTCAGTGCCTGGTATCAGACCGCTGACTTTGAAGGGAATTTTATCCTTCTCAACTTCAGCCTTGACAGTTGCCCAAGTCTTGCGATCAATTTCACGCTTCTCAACGATATAGTGAGTGACCTCACTGCCACCATCATTCTCTGGAGGACTCCAGGACAGCATGGCTGATGTCTGTTTGATGTCGGTAGCTTCCAGATTCATCACAGGTCCCGGAGTGTCTGCCCGAAAAAAACACATTATATTAGGGTGTTTTTTCCCAATTTAACTGAAAAATGGCATTTTGATGAAAGTAAGAACTGATTGTTGGCTGAAACTTAGTTAAAAAGTTACATTTGTATGTAGCGTTATAAAAAACCAAAGACTTACCCAGAACCTTAACATTGACAAACACAGCCTTCTCTCCAGCAGGACTCTGTAGAGTCAGGCAGTATTTGCCAGAGTCATCACGGGTGCTATCAGGGATGACCAGGAAGGTCATGGTGTCAATGATGTCGACTTTTCCCTTCCTGACGACATTGTCAATGCCCATCCTCCTCCAAGTGACTTTAGGAGGTGGTCTACCTCTGATGGTGGCACATAGTCTGATGGGACAGCCAGCTCTCACTGTCAATCCCTGTTTCAGGTTGGCGTCCAAGTCAATCTCTGGTGCCTCTGTTGGAAGGAACAGTGCAGATGTCATCTTGCAATTACATATCTTAATGTTAATCTCTGGTTCCTCCCTCATGTTGTCATGTGGGACTACTCTTAAGCTACCTAGTTATGATAAAAGCAAATAATATTCAATCAAGTCCTACCTAGAATCTCTTTGGGGATCACAGCACCCTCCAGGTCACATGGCAAGCTCATGCCCACCTGGTTCTGAGCTGACACTCTGAATTCATACACAAGCTTCTCATCCAGACTTGAGACTGTGAACTCGCACACAACCAGCTGAGCTGCCACATTGCACCTCTTCCAACCATCATCTCCTTTCTTGGCGCTTCCCTGTGCCCTCATCTCCACAACGTAGCCAATGATTGGAGCGCCACCATCTGATACAGGCTTGGTCCAGGCCAGAGTGACAGAGGATTTGGTGCTGTCTATGACCTTCAAGTTGGTAGGAGATGCAGGAGGCTCTGCAAGGAAACATTGACATGTGTGACAATGAAACCATAGATCCCACCATGAGATACATTTGTTAACTGTTAAAGATGTTAAACACAATGAAAACATTATTACTAGTTACATACCAACTGTGTCCTTGGCAGTGATGGCACGTGAAGGCTTGCTTGGGTTGCCTATGCCAATTTCATTGACAGCCTTTACTCTGTACTGGTAGTCATGGAGAGGCAGGAGTCCAGTGACTGTGAAACGAGTTGCAGGGATTGGATCCTTGTTGACAGGAGACCACCTAATGGCATGCTCTTCCCTCTTCTCCAACAGATAACCTGTGATTGGCTTTCCACCATCTCTCTCTGGCTCTGACCACTGCACGGTCATCTCCTCCTTAGTGATCTTGGTTACCTCTGGTGCCTCAGGAGCGTCAGGTACATTGAACTGGGTGCCTGCAACAATGGCTTCACTCTGCACTGCAGGACCAGGCCCCATCTTATTCTCAGCACGAACTCTAAAGATATATTCATTACCCTCAATAAGGCGTGTGACTTTAGCACTATTGGTAATGACAGCATTGGAATGGACTGACCAAACTCCCCTTTTGGTCTCACATTTCTCAATAATGTAGTTGTAGATATCACAGCCACCATCATCTTCCGGGACTTCCCAGGCCAGATGGCACCTGTCAATGGTGATACCAGACACCTTTAGATCCCTGATGGGTCCGGGTCTGTCCAGGACGTTGACCTTAGCATGAGCAGAGCAGGTTCCTGCGTTGTTGGAGGCAGTAATGATATATTTGCCACTGTCCGTGCGCCTGGCGCCAGTGAGCAGCAGCTTTGAGAAGTCAGAACCAGTTTCAATCTGAAGCCTGGGGCTCTTCTTTATCTCCTCTGTGCTCTCGTCTTTGGTCCATTTGACATCAGGCTGGGGTTTGCCCTTAATTGTTGCTTCTATAGGAATGGAGTCTCCTGCCTTGACCACAAGTGTTCCATCCAGTTTAATTTTGATTTCAGGCTCCACAAGCTGTTCCTTAACCAAGACTTCAGCTGTGGTCACCCAGTTGCTCTCACCTCCTTCATTCTTAGTCTGAACTCTGAACTGGTAGATCTGGTTTTCAATGCACCTGTCAGCCATGAAGTAAGTCTCTTTGATGGCACCCTTGTGAAGCCTCTCCCACTCCTCAGCCTCCTTTGGCTTTTTTTCAACATGATAACCAAGGTTACGGCTACCACCATCATAGTCTGGCTTCTTCCACTTGAGGAAACAGAAGGTCTTGCCAATCTCAGAGATGTGGAAGTCAATGGGTTCACCAGGTTTCTCAATGGGATCAACTGCCAGCACAGGTGTCTTGGTCTCAGTGGGTGGACCAGCGCCAATCTTGTTCTCTGCACTAACACGGAAGAAGTACTCGCAGCCCTCAGTAAGAGGGGCCTTTAGCAGGCGTTTGGTGCAGTCGCTGGAGACCACCGTCCACCCTCTCTGGCTGGGTTGACGGCACTCAATAATGTACTGAGTGATCTCAGTGCCTCCGTTGTCCTCAGGGTTCTCCCAAGACACCATGCAGGAGTTCTTGGTCACATATGCTACTTTCAGATTCTGACAAACTCCTGGTGTGTCCAGGACATTGACAAGAATGGTGGCCTGTGCCTGACCACTACTGTTCTTGGCCACAATGGCATATTTACCATAGTCTGACCTGACTGCATCACTAATGACCAGTTCACACAGAGGGTAGTTGTTGTTAATCTCAGTACGCTTGTCGCGGGACACGGCTCTGGCGTCCTTCGTCCATGTGATCTCTGGATCTGGTCTGCCCTTTACCCTGGTAATCAAACTTATGATCTGACCTGCCCTGACAGTCAGAGAGTCACGGCAGGACACATCAACAACTACCTCAGGGGGCACAAGAATGTCTTTTGCTAAGACAGTTTCAGCAAGCTCCCTGGGTTCACTGTCTCCAACCTTGTTGGTGGCTCTGATGCGAAACCTGTACTCCATTCCTTCAAGGAGGCCTGGCACTCTGTAGGCACACATTTTGATGAGGTCCTTGTTGATTCTGTTCCACTGAGCAGTTCCTGACTTCTGAGCCTCAACCACATAGCCCAGGATGGGACTACCTCCATCTCTTGTAGGCTTGGTCCAGCAGATGTCAGCATAGGACTTACTCCAGTCCTTCAGTTTCGGATTGCTAGGGGGTCCGGGTTTGGTGATGGCGCGAGTGGCCTTGATAGGGTCTGAGGTGGGAGATGGCTCGCTGATACCAGCAACGTTCTCCGCAAACACTCTAAACTCATAGCTGTTACCTTCAAACAGGCCTGAGACTCTGTATCTGAGGTCCAATACAGGAGTTTTATTGACACGGATCCACTTTCCTGTCATTTCTCTGCGTTCGACCACATAGCCACTAATGGGGCTACCTCCATCATAGTCAGGCAGGGTCCATTCCACTGTCACAGCATTCTCTGTGATATCAGAGCACTCTGGTAGCCCTGGTGGTCCGGGAGGGTTGAACATGTGCTTGGCAATAGTGGGAGGACTCTCAAGCCCTGTACTGATGCCAATTTTGTTTTCTGCACGGACACGGACAATGTACTCACGGCCCTTCTCCAACCTTGACACCTTGGCCTTGGTGCTGGTGCCACTGGAGCTAACGACAGACCAGGGCTCCCATGGCTTCTTCACATCCTTCTTTTCTACCACATAGTTGGTGATGGGTGTGCCACCATCATCTTTGGGTGTCCTCCATTGGATCATCATGTAATCAGGGGTGACCTCCAAGATGTTTATAGGTCCAATGGGTGGACCTGGAATATCCAGCACAGTGACATGCAAGGCAACGGTCTTGCTACCTGCAGGATTGGCCACAGTGAGGACGTACTCTCCGGTATCTGCTCTCTGGCACTCAGGGATACTGAGGATAGTGGAGGATCCAGCAGACTCAATGTGATAGCGGCCCTCAGATGTGATCTCCTTGCCATCAGTCATCCATTTGGCGGTGGGAATGGGGATTCCTGTCATCTTGGCTGGAAGGACAATAGTACTGCCAGATTTGACAACAAGACCCTCGATAAGCTTCACATCAACTTCAATAGTCGGTGGCACTGAAAGAGAACAAAACAGCAACAACTTTAGAATGTTTTAGGATCTCTAAATGAGAGCAGGAACAGCATTCGCAAGAAGACACAACTCCGTGAGAATCACGTTTCTTACATGTCTTCTCCTGGCAAGTGACAGGGACACTGGTGTCAGGACGGCTCACGCCAATGGCATTCTGAGCCTTGACCCTGAAGCGGTAGGTCTTGCCCTCCACCAGACCAGTGACGTGGGTGTGGTTGTTGCTGACTGTCTTGAAGGTAACCCAGTCAGTCTGGCCCTCTTCCTGGTGCTCCACGATGAAGCCGGTGATTTCACTTCCGCCAGTGCGATCGGGCCACTCCCATGCCAACCACACCTCTGTTTTGTCTGCGTCAGTGTGGTGTAGGTTCTTGGGTGGGCCAGGAGGATCTGAAAGGTGCCCGTGAAGAACAATTAATTGCTGATCATTCATGGATTTTGTATTTTAGACTTTCAAATTTACTGAACATTTTTTGGAGATGAGATGGAACTCTCACAAGGATCTGGCTTGCACTCCCAGAATTTTTAGCTTTGGTTGGTTTTTTGTTGTGTAAAATTTATTTCATGACAATGTGAAAAGCAAACAATGCACCCATGTTCTATGAAAGCAGATATACAAAGAGAGCAAAGCTTTCAGGATTTGGATGACACAAAAAGATAAAAAAAATCATGGTTATTTTTCAAAGCAAAATTAAACAACATATTTATAACTTTTACTCACAGAGAGGATCAATAGCCTTGATAGGTGTCTTGGTCATCACATAGTCGCTCCTGCCGAACTGGTTCTCAGCAGCCACTCTGAACAGGTACTGGATTCCTTCCATCAGGTACATGGCCATCAGACTCAATTTCTTATTGGCTGCAGAGACAGGTACCCACTGCTCGGCAGCCACGTCCTTCTTCTCCACAACGTAGTGGGAGATGACAGCACCGCCATTGTCCTCGGGACATTTCCAGGTCAGATAGGCAGATTCACTGGTCACCTCGGAGACCACCAGGTCTTTAGGAGGAGAAGGCTTGTCTGGTGGAAACAAGAGTGGATTAGAGTCAAATTTACACACATATATTCTAAATTCAAACATGACATGTCATGGAATGAAAAAAGACATACCTCTGTATAGGAATGTGGACACGCAGTAAATCAATTTTTAGGAATCATTTTGTTCAAGACAAACCAAAACCCAAATTTGTCGGTGGATGTTTCACTTACTCAGGACAAGTACGGCAACGGTTGCTGATTTCTTTCCAGCAGCGTTCTCCACTGTGATAGTGTAGTTGCCAGAGTCTGCGCGGACCGACTTTGGAATGAAGACTTTGCTGCCAGTGGCTGTGACAGCAACAGTAATGTGAGAAGGAATGTCACCATCATTCTTCTTCCAGCTGACAGTGGGTGTCGGTACACCCTTAATGGTGGCGCTCAAGGTGATGTCAGTGCCCAGCATGGCCAGGTGGTCACGTGCCATGTTGGCATCCAGCAGCAACTCTGGCTCCTCTGTGGAGGGAAATGGGAATATGTTTACTGAAGTTAGTACAGCATGTGTAGAAAGTGTAATGCATAACTGGCCAAAACTAACAAACCCAAACACTATTATTGTATACGCGCTAGTGTAATTAATTTTTTTCCCAGGTAAAAAAATCTACGCATTAAAAACAAAGCAATATTAAACAAATGGTTTTAATAGATACTGTGGAAATTCATTTAATTTACAATAACACCGATCATAAACAAATTTGGTGAAATTTTGTTTGCAACCAGACTGCTACTAGCTAGTCCATAAAATTTATTTTTGTGGCTTTACAGACATGGCTAACATATTTGTATATCATCTAGTTAACACAGTATCAACAGAGTTAAAGATGTTTTGGATTTTTTTTTCTCTAATCTGATAATGATGAACTAAACTGAAATATATATTTGTGCAGAAAAATCTGATTCCATATATAATATATAAAAACTAAAGAGGAGCTATAAATGAATCCTTTACCCAGTCTGTCATGGACTTTGATGGTCTGTTTGACGTGGGCAGGGTCAGATTTGCCGGCAGCATTAACGGTGAAGATCCTGAAATTATACTCCTGTCCATCGGTCAGGCCTGTCACCACATAGTGGAGGTTGGGGCACTGCTCTGGGGTCTCATTGGCTGGAATCCACTCCACAGCTCCTGGCTTCTGGTACTCAACAAGGTAGCCGAAAATCCGACCTTTTCCATCATGGCGGGGCAACTTCCACTTCAGGCTGACTGAGTCTTTGGTCTTATCATAGGCCTCAGGGGTGACTGGAGGGCTAGGACACACTGTGAGGAGAAAATATCAGAGTATCAGACTGTTAACTATGTAGAAAAAAATTAAATGTGTCAACATGTCAACGTTGGTAGAAAAGACAGGCAATACTTCTCTCTGAGAGTAATCAAATGTCTTTAGCACTATATATTTTTATATACTATTGTAGTTCTATATATATATATGTATAAATATCTTAACTGAACATATGGACCTCATAACCTCAGCAAGGCTTTGCACAAGGAAATATAAAATGGTAATTTGGAAATACAGTATACAGTAGAATGTAAAATAAAATAAATGTGACCATAGTCTACAATAATAAATACAAAAATAAAGGATAAAAATATTTTCTGCCAGTTCGTGTTGCACTAACCAATGGGGTCTTTTGCAAGGATGGGTTTGGAGGGTACGCTGGGATCTCCAGTTCCCAACTCGTTCTCAGCTGTCACTCTGAACTCGTACTCGCAGCCCTCAACCAGGTCCTGGACTCGGTACTGAGTGGCCGGGTACAGCGGCTCTCTAGTGACTCTGGACCACCTCTTGGCTGTGAGCTCCTTCTTTTCCAGGATGTAGTTGGTGATGGGCTTTCCGCCATCGCGAGGCCGGTTCCACAGCACCAGAACATTGGTGGCATACACCTCTCTGACTGTTGGCATCTCAGGGGCCTCTGGGACTCCTGCAGGGGGCCGCAGAGGTAAAGCTGGGTTATTGGAGCCCTTTTTAGGAACCATATCCAGTGCAGACAGAATAATTATAAAAGTGTAGTCTTTCCACTGCTTTGTCATTTTGAGGAAAAATCTTGATATTTATTTGGGCAATTTTAATTTGATTTTTAAAATAATTTTTAAAATTTCATTTCAATCTAAGTCTATAGCTCAGAGACTTAATGCAAAAGTTTAGATTTTGGTTAATAAATAAACATTATTGATTAAAACTGTGTACCATCCTGACCACCTTTATTGAGTGCTACAATGTCATAATAGCGCATCAAAATATGGTAAAAATAGAAAGTGTTTAAAAAGACATAGATTAAAGACTTTAAAAAAGGACCAAGATTTAAGGTACTGTGCAAAAATAAAAAAGTGTTTATTACTGTATATTACAGTACTATTGTAATAGTATTATTACTGTGTATTAGTGTATTACTTTAAGTCATGACTCTCAGGTTTGGCTACTTTTTGTCCAAGGGAATTTTGGCCCAATGAACATATATAAAATACAACAAAATGAAAATGTATTTAATGAAAATTTAATTTCCTTAAAAGAATGTAGCAGAACTGAAATGTGGAAAAAGTAACTGTGTTTGAGCAGAACATACTGAAGAGATCTTTGGCTCTCATTTCCTCGGACTCCAGAGGGTCACTGATGCCATACATGTTCTCAGCAGAGATCCTCATGATGTACTCCCTGCCCTCCATTAGCTTGGGGATCTGAAAGAAAAACAACAACACATGAACATCTCTGTATTTTACAGAGTTCAAGGCCTTTCTGGGTTACACATTTTGGACTCCTGATGATCCTGATGAGGATTAAAGTAACACAACAGCTGAATGGATTTTGGTCGACAACCCATTGGGACCCACCTTGCATATGGTCTTGGTGGTGGCAGATGTCACTGTGGTCCACATGTCTCTGTTGGTGTCTCTTTTCTCAATGATGTAGTTGGACACATCAACGCCACCACTGTCAAGAGGAGGTTTCCAGGAGATTACCATGTACTCCCTGTGCACCTCCTCAAAGACCACTGGGCCAATAGGAGGAGTTGGACGGTCTGCAGGACAGAAAGGAACAAACTCTCTGCATTATTCAGAAATGACTGAAGTTTTGTAGCTTTGACTTGGGTCAGACTTCAGTCTGTTTCAAGCTACAACCAATTTTTAAATGTACATGGATTGCACATCACTCGTGGTGTCCCACTGGGGTCTATTTTGAGATCCCTTCTATTATTCATTTAAATCAATCATTTAGCTGTTGCATCTTCATGTATATTTCTATTCCTTTTTTGCTGATGATAATAGCTTGTGTCAGCCTCAGTTTTCTTCATGAGTTCCACCTACATACCAACAACCGTGAGGTTGCAGACTCCCTTCCTGGATCCAGTACTGTTTTCCACCACCACCATGTATCTGCCACTGTGCTCGCGCTGTGCCTTCATCAGGCCGAGCGACATGGTGGTCAGTGTGTTCTTGAACATAATGTGTTTGTCAGCCTTCAGCTCCTCATCATCTCGGTACCACGCAATGGATGGAGAAGGTTTGCCGGTGTAACGGCCCTGCAGCAGGCAGCTCTCACCCACACGGATGATTATCTTATCACGGAAGTCCAGCTCGATGGTTGGTGGCTCTGTAAAAACACAAAATGAAGACAAAGTGAAACGAAATGATTCACTGACAAATCTCTGTTGTTTCCCTGATCATTTTTTAAACATACATATATGTTCTTATACATACAGTAGTATAATATAATAATAAGTTTTTATGACTACTATTCTACTAAATCATGATGCTTTGAATGATAATGAATCTGCTTTTGGTATAATATCAAGTTTTGAAACGCCTGTTAAATTATCACGTTATGTTGTATATGGATTGATTTTAAAATGCCTCTAATTATTTATGCAATTTGTGAATATAAATGAATGAAGAATTGATATGATGCATAATAGTTGTGGTGTCTCACAGGAGTCTACTGTAGGTTCCCTGATATTCCTCATCTAAAGCTGTGATTTTGTTGCATCTTTAAGTACCTTTGTCTGACGAACTGATCAGCAATACAAGTACAAGTACATTTTCATAGCTAATTATCCAAAATTGACACTGAAACTACTTGCTGTCAGCCACTCTAAAACTGCTTAAAACTTACAAATCAGATGGTCTTGTTAATTATAAGTCCTCACCCAGTTCATCCTTGCAGGTGATTGGTTTGGTGCAAAATGAAGGTTTGCCAGGTCCAACCTCATTGACAGCGATGACCCTGAACTCATATGTGTCACCCTCCCTCAGGCCATCAAAGGTGTACTTCCTCTCCATTAGCTTCTCTTTTGTCAGTCTGGTGAACTTGTCTTTGCCGATCATACGTGCCTCCAGGATATACATGGTGATCTCTGAACCTCCATCAAACTTGGGCGCCTTCCAGGTGATGCTGATCAAATCCTTGGTGACCTTGGTGACCTCGAGCTCCTCGGGGCGGTCAGGCACACCTGAGGGGAGCACAAATACACAGATGGTTTTTATATCTGAAGGTGGGAAAACGTTCAGTGATTTGTGTTTTTGTCATTTCCTGTTCAGATTTAATTCTGCTGTCTGCAAAATTAAATGTTGGATAATGTCAATTTTTTCATGACCAGCACTATTACAGAAAAAGATTAGGGTCACATTTAAAATTCCAAAATCCTGACTTTACTCTTGGAACTCTGACTTTAGTTAAAATTATGACTCTTCTCAAAAATCTTAAAAAATCTTTTTAAAAAAATCTTAAAAATTGGACATTTAAATTCATCACATCCCAAAGTTTTTTGTTGAGTATAGTTTTGACCTTATTCTCAGTCCTGACTTAAAAAAAATCTGGATTTAATTTCACAATTTCTTCTGAGATGATCACAGAACTTTTTGTTTGTGGCCTCAGAATCCTCTCATCTTTACAGTAATTATGTAACATTTAGAGACCAGTGGTTTCCATGTTTAATTAAACTCACTCATTGGTTCCTTGACGATTAACTCAGCTGCAGTCTCCACAAAGGGTCCAATGCCGATAGCATTCTCGGCAGCCACTCTGAAGAAGTAGGACTTTCCGGTGGTTAGCCCACGAGCCACAGCATTTTGTCTGCTGGCAGTGAATGACAGTGAGGTCCAGGCCTTGCGTTCAGCCTCGCGTTTCTCGATGATGTAGTTACTGATGGGGGAACCACCGTCGTTCTCGGGGAAGAACCAGTTGAGCTTGCAGGACTCACTGCTCAGATTCTCGGCGGTGAAGGGGATGCCAACAGGCCCAGGGACATCTGAGCGAGGACACAACCAGTTTTTAATTAAAAACATTAAAATGTTGAGAAGTTTTATGATGCTGTCTCATTTTGACATGAAAACAATATTTTACCCAGAACTTCCACAGTGACGTTCTTCTTCTTCTCCCCTCCAGCATTCTTAGCAGTCAGCGTGTAGACACCAAGGTGCCTCCTTGCGCAGGGTTTAATGACCAGGGACGAGCTGATGGCTGTCGTCTCCACTTTAGCCTCAGGAGGCAGAGCAGCTCCATCTCTGCTCCAGGTGACCTCCGGGGATGGCTGGCCAGACACGTAGGCGATGATACGGATCACACCGCCGGCATGGACCACCATCCTCTCCTTCACTGAGGCATCCAGGTCGACTTCAGGAGCAACTGGGGGGAAGATACTCAATGTTACAGTCTGCTGTTCCAACCAAACTGGATAAATGCCCCACAGATTTAAATTCGTAAGGTCACATTGTTGAGAGAACCATGGACTCACTGGTTCTGTCGTTGACTTCAAGCACCTCTGGGACTTCTCCTGGCTCACCATTACCAGCAACGTTGAAGGCAATCACCCTGAATTTGTACTGACCACCAGTCTTCAGACCGGTGATCACAAACCGGGTGCCACGGATTTCGGTCTCCTTGGCCTGAAAAACACAGAGTTTCTCAGTTTTGTCTTAAGCAGGGATCTAAACTAGCCTTGAACCATGATGACAGAAAGACATGATGACTGATTTCCTCTCACCTTGACCCAGGCCTCGGTGCCCTCCTCCTTATACTCCACCCAGTAGCCGAGGATCTTGGAGCCTCCATCCTTCAGAGGAGGGATCCATTCAAGGTCCACTGTGGACTTCGTCCAATCAGAAACCTTTGGGGTTGGAGGAGAGGGTGGGGCTACAGGAGGAGACAAACAGGTGGTTACCATCCTGATCTGTGTAGTTATAACAGTCATAACTTGTGTGATTTCAGTGTGTCTCTTACAGATGGGGTCTCTGGCGAAGATGGGGTCTGTGGAAGCACTGGCAAGTCCAGGTCCTGCAGCGTTGATGGCAGAGACTCTGAACAGGTACTGGGAACCCTCAATAAGTCCACTCACCACGAATGATTCGCCCAGGCCCATGGGACGAATGGGATCGCGGGTGACACGTGCCCAGCGTTTACCCGTTGTCTCTTTCCGCTCTAGCCAGTAGCCGGTGATTGGGGTGCCTCCGTCGTCCTCAGGCTCCTCCCAGTTAACGGTCATAGAGTCCATGGTGACGTTGGTAACCGTTGGCTTCTCACACTGACCAGGGACGGCTGCAGTAGGACGGAAAGGATTGAAGGTTAGAGGACTGAAATATTCGTGTTGAATCAATACAACTGTAGTTTACTGTTGGGCTAGTTAGCAGCGTCCAGAACACTGGAGCACAGTATTAAAGAAGTGAGTCAGTAGATCAGTTAGTGTTAGGCGATATATGATGATATATTCATGAGACAACATAGTCATAGAAGTTTCCACACTGTTTACACCTCAGCATCCGTCTCTTTAATACCTCTGGTTATATTTGTTCATAATGACCAATGTTGCTACATTGAATTTTTCCAGTTTTTCATTAGTCAGCAGACCTTCAGATAAAGTATTTATTTAGACTTTTTGATGAAAAAAGCCTAAAAACAAACAAACAAACGTGTAAATGTGTTGGTTGTTTGATCAATCCACCTGCACTGCACTTTGTCCTCGATTACTATTATTACAATTACTTTAAGAGTAGAAGCAGTAATAACAGTACATTAAATTGCCCTATATTTCTTAAATTACAATATAATTTGCTACAATTCTTATTATTGTAGATTGACTGCTGTATCAGAGTATGTTTTTTTAATATACATTGATATAGTATTACTTATATTGTATTTATTATTATTATTATTGTATTCATACTAATGTATACCTGTACTTATACCTCTATACCTATAATCATATTGTAACTTACAGTAAACATTTATTTAACATTTCTAGCTTTTTAATATAATTTCTCTGATTTATTTCACTTTTATTATATTCATTTCTGTTTTTTTGTGAATTGTGTTAAGACATTTTCGCATCATAATTCATCTAAACTTTGTCTTTCTTATCAAAGATCTCAAAGACAAAAAACAAAGATTAAATTAAGCTTGCCATTGAAATGATAACATAATCACTGTGCCGGATCAGTAGACAGACTGAAGTATTTAATTTTATTCTTGTTGTTCTGGTCTGAAAATCAGAATCTTTTTTAAACTTTGACTCACTGTAGAGGTCTCGGGCGACTTCGGGCTCGCTGTCCAGTGGCTCTCCAACTCCGTATTTGTTCTGGGCCATGATCCGGAACACATACTCATGTCCTTCCATCAGGTTCTCCACTGTCCAGATCCGGTCTTTGGGCTCATTGGTGACAGGCACCCAGGTCTTCCTGTTGGCAACACGCCTCCAGATGACGTAGTTTGTGACTTTGGAGCCACCGTCATCCTTCGGCGGCAGCCAGGATAGCGTAATCCTCTGGGCTCCGATTTCCTCGAACTTAATGGGAGCGGAGGGAGGACCAGGCCGGCCTGAAAACAACAACAACAAGTTTATACAACGGAAATCTTTCTGAGAATCAGTGTCGGTCACTGTGATAGATGGTTCAGATAGGTTGTCTTTACAGGGATCTTTACTTCTGATTTATACAGATGAAAGTTACAGGAACAACACATATCAACAGACATTTCTGTAAATGTTCCATCCTGGCTGATTCAATTGCAGGTGTCATAAGAGGTGTTAAGATTCTTTTTCACAATTTTATTCATGTTTTCAGAATTTTGTATTTTCCTTGTTGAGTTCTGATTGTGACGTATTGTTTGTTGCCTGCTTGATATTGTTAGTCACTGTTAAGTGTGTGTTATTGTCACCTGTATTATCCAGGACAGTCTTGAAAAAAGAATTTTTATCCGAGTGAGGAGATATTCAAATAAAAAATAAATAACTATGAGTATAAATTGTGCAATAAGAACTAGCAGTGCAACATCAATAAGCGTAAGTGGAACAGGTGTATTATCAGGGTAGAAAATAAAAAATAAAATAAAGTGACAGAAATAAAAAAAAAAAAAACAGGAAAGAGGTGATTTCTCACTTTTTTCCAGAGAGCACCTGAGAGCATTTCAGTCAGTAAAACCAGAAAATAGTTTTCAGCTGTGGTAGTTGTGTTGGTTTTGTTTGTACCGAGCACGTTGAGCCTCATCTCCATGGAGGCCTTGCCGAGACTGTTGGAGGCCACCAATGTGTAGAGGCCGGTGTCGAAACGTTTGCCCTGCTGGATGAGCAACGTGCAGCTGTCGTCAGACACAATCTTGTTGATGTGCTCGTCGTACTGAACCTCCACCTTGTTGTCGGACTTGTGAGGTGGAGCCTTGTACCAGGTGAGAGTGGGGAATGGACAGCCACGGATCTTCGCCACGATGCTGATGTCGGAGCCCTGCTCAACCTCCATGAACTCCTTCAGTTCAATGGACGGAGCACCTGCAGCAGAAAATAAGGCTTATAAGAAGATGATGCCATATTCTTTAAATTTTTTTCTTTTTCTTTGAAGATTTAAGCTTCTTCTGTCTTTCTAGAGAAGAACGCAGGCTGAAATTAATTGAACAGAGCAGATGCTGTGGTTGAACAAATCAAGAACTGTGATCAGGAGCACTTGATCAAAGGTTATTGATCAAACCTGGTCAAGATGGGCGGTTTAGCCATCATAATGTTATGCATACAATGCTGCAGATTAATGCCTTAACAAAAAAAAAAGTCTTACATGTCTGGTCCTGGATGACGATGGGTCCAGCCGTAGATGAAGGTCGGCTGGCTCCGGCCTCATTGTAGGCCACCACTCTGAACTCATACTCATCTCCCTCGGTTAGGTCCTCCACCTTGAACCTGGTAGTGTCCACATCTCTCCTATTACACCTGAAGGTCGCAGTAAAGGCAAACAGTTTAGCTGCAGGCCTGGTGAATGGAAATTTAATGTAATTTTCTGTTTGTAGACAGAAATGTGTCTGATGGAGGCAGCATTTTGACCAGTCAGTGACTAGTCATCAAATTCATGACGTGTAGACGGTCAGCAAAATAGTTGCTGGTAAAGTGGAGCTTTATGGACCCGAGGACAGTTGATCTGGTCCAAAACAGAGTCGAGGATAAATAGACCCGAACTCTGTAGATCCACAGGGACCCAAACAGACGCCTAACCTAATCACCCTGAACAGAATTTGGACCTGGCCTGGCTCTGTTCCCAGGTTAGGTCTCAGTTCATAGGAACCAAGTGGACCCATGTAGACCTCTGGGGTGATGGGTTACCTCCTCCAGGACTCCTTCTGGGCACCGCTGGCATCCCAGCAGAGGAGATCGACGCTGTAGTGGGTAACAGGTGAACCACCATCGTTCTTTGGAGCCTTCCAGGTCAAAGTCACGTTGCCCTTCCTCACGCTCTGGATCTTCAGCCTCGTTGGGGGATCGGGAGGATCTGCAGAGTTGTGGAGTTTATTATAATTTTGTCTAATTTGTTATGTCAGAATCAACCTTCAGATCTTTAATTGTTTCCAAAAGAGTCCGAAAATGAATTTTCTTTAAAATATGTGGATATGTGAGTTCAGTATTGATCCATAAACCCAAATGTTTCATTTGAGGTTCTAGTACTAAGGACCATTGTATCTGATATTTCTTGACCAACAGTTTGTGGAGCGTTAAAGTCAGATTGTAAAACCTCTTGGGTTTGTTTTAAATCAGTTGTAGATGCATTTATCATCATCAATAACGCAAACAGGAAACAGAAGGCCGAGGCTCAGCTGTTTGTTGAGTTAAGAAAGGTGATTTACACTCTTGTACAGTGGCAAAGAACTATTCAGATCCTTTACATCAGTACAAGTAGCAGAAGCTCTGTGGTGAAATACTGCTCAGTTAATGTTCGGAGTAAAAGTACACAATTGTTATCAGATGAAGGTAATTAGTATCAATAATGAAAGTAGAGTATGAAGCAGCATAAAATGGAAAAAATCAGGTACTTCAAAATTGTACCTTAGTAGTTGAGTAAATGTTATTAGTTACATTCCACTGTGTGACACACTACTGGATTAATGAAAGTGCGGGATTTGTGTTCAGTATGATAAAAACTGAATAAATATTTGTTCATTTCTGAACTGCAGCAGCTAAACCATCATGAAACAGTATTAAGTAATAAGAGAGAGCGCAGACATACGGATCGGGTCTCTGGCTTTGGTGCTCTGAATGGTCTCGACAAACGGGCTGAACCCAAAGCGGTTCTCAGCCCGGATGCGGAACAGGTACTCCTGACCATGGATCAGGTCTGGAACCACGAGAGACTGAGCAGCACAGGCCGGGTTCACCTTGAAGAACAAGATCAGAGTCAGACTTTACATGTCTGTTCACAGTGCATTATCCTGCTTATACGGGGAAATGAGCTGTGAAAGCTGCAGCTGGACTCGTACTTTGGTCCAGGCTTTGCCCTCCACGGTCTTCTTCTCAATGAAGTAGCTCTTCACTCTTTCTCCTCCATCGCACTCTGGAGGTTTCCAGGTGAGTCGGCAAGTTCCCCTCGTCACATCGCTGATCTTAAAGTCTCTTGGAGGTCCAGGCAGGTCTGTGGGTCCACAAACCAAAAATTAATGAGGAGAAGACTCACCTACCTGATTTTTAATCTCTTGTACTTTTTGTTCTTCATCACACACATCGTCGGGAATACAGCACACTGTGAAGGTTTTCACTGTGCATATAAATCTCTGAAGGTTGAATCATTACGTACCGAGCACGTTGACTCTGACTTTGACCACCTTGTGTCCGGCAGGACTCTCGGCATTGATGATGTATCGGCCGCTGTGGTTCAGTTTGCTGTCCGGGATCATGACCATCGAGGTCGTGTCGGTGGAGTGAATCTGATAGAAACCACCAGCATAATGCCAGAAGTCACAATTTGATATATTTTGGTTTTTATTTTTAGTTTGTAAAGTTTCACCACAGCTCTGATGAGTCAACAAAGTCAAAATTCACACTACAAAAACTGAATAACTTGAATCAAAGATGCCCCTGTTTGGATGTTTTTCAAACCAAAGGTCAGATCAATGTGTGTAAAGTATATATGTACATTTATATCTGTAAACACAGTAAAGAGTGTTCTGACCTCTGAGTCGACAGGCAGCGTATGAAGCTCGTTCTTCTTCTCAGTCTCGGCGGTTCCATCAAAGGTCCAGGTGACTTTCGGAATGGGTCGTCCAGTGATGGTGGCGGGAATCCTGATGCTCGTTCCTGCTCTGCAGTTCAGCAGGTCATGAGCATTCACATTCAGAGTGACCATCGGCTCGACTGGAGACGAACAAGCAAACAACTTTTTAAACTATTTGTTCATTAAAAATCACCTGTGTTCCACTTTGCTGAGAGACACAAGAGAGACCTGAGATCTAATGACAGAACAAATATTCAATTAATTAATGATTAGTATAATATAAACATTACTACATATGTTACATAAATTCATTACTAGAATATACAATGTCACAATACTGATCAGTATCAGGATCCAATCTGAATTTTTACTTTTTGAGTGATGTTCAATAAGAAAGAAAAAAGAGAATCAGACAGCAGCCTCTGTCACCAACTGCTGTAATCAGCAGTAGAGCAGTATGAGCAGCTCCTGATGAACATTACTGGACAACAGATGTGTCTCTTACTCAGGATGTCCTGAACCAGGATGTCGGCCGTTTTGGCAGGCTCTGAGTTTCCAGCGGCATTCACGGCATAGATCCTGAACTTGCACTTCTTGCCCTCTTTCAGGTCAGGGACGGTGATTTCAGTGGATGGATGGAGTTTTTCAGCAGGGTTCACCCTCCTCCAATCAGGAGAGCCCTCCTCATGGACCTCAATGATGTAACCCTTGATGGGGCTGCCGCCGTCTTTGTCTGGCGGGCTCCAGGTGAGTGTGATGCTGCTCTTGGTCTTGTCTTTAACCTCAGGGGCTCCAGGTAGGCTGGGAGGGTCTGAGAGAGGAGCAGAGGGGGGTGAAAGGTCAATCTTAATAATAATAATAAACTTTATTTACATAGCACAGTTCAATAAGAAAGACAAGACACTTCAGGAGAAAATGATGTTAAAGAGCTGTGTTTTAAGCTTTTGTTTCAAGGCATCAACAGACTTAGACCCCTTCAGACCTTCAGGGAGGCTGTTCCAGAGTTTTGGGGCATAAATAACAAAGGCTGCCTCTCTGTGCCTTTTGGTTCTGGTTCAGGAGCTGGCTGGGCTAATCTTTGACAAGGTTCAAGTCATTCATCCATGAAATCATTTCAGTTAAAGTAGATGTACGAAATGGATGGCATCACCTGGCTGCTGATATTTACATCAGACCCTGTCTTACCAAAACACCACAAACATGAAGCAAAGTAGGAAGAAATGTTGTCTTGTGTCTTATAGCATAACAAGGGAAGTCAGTTTCATTTACCAGAATCACAAATCCAACTTTTCTTTAAGGGGCTTACTTAAGGGGCAAACTTCAACAATCTGCCGAGAAGTGTAAAATCTGGTGTCACACAAAGAAAGTTGTCAGTGCGAGTTGACTACAAAATTCTTCAGGTGTTCCAGATCAGAACTCTGAACACTGATCTAATTCATGAAGAAATTTCACCTGATGAAGGTCTGAGGACTGAAACCTGGTCAGTAAAGTGAGTCAGTGTGATTGACAGTGTATCTGATTCTGTTAATTATCAAAGGTGTAAAGTGCAAACTTTCAACTGATTGATGAAACCTGTAACAGGTTTTCTGGAAGTTAACACTCACTACATGGATCCACAGCAAAGCGACACTCAGAGGCCTCGCAGGGCGGCCCAACTCCTGCAGCGTTGCTGGCTGCAATTCTGAACTGGTACTCAGTTCCTTCGATGAGCTTCAGCACAGTGTACTGCAGACCCTTCACTGCCGGCTTGGTGACTGGAGCTCGGTTGACGCGACCCCAGTACACAGCGCCGCGCTCCCGCTTCTCCAGCCAGTATCCCTGGATAGTTGAGCCACCATTGTCCAGAGGCGGATCCCAGGTCAGGGTCATGGTGGTTGCCGTATTGGCAATTATTTTGGGGTTGCGTGGAGGTCCGGGGAGGCCAAATGGATCCCTGAGCTGAACTTTCTCTGAATCGCAGCCATCACTGGTGCCATACTTGTTCTCAGCTTTGATCCTGAACTGGTAGATACCGTTCAAGTTCAGCTTGTAGACCTGAAGGAGCAGAACAGGAACACTCATCTTATTTTTTGTTAAGGTTTTAAAGCATCAAATATGAGATGAGAGCACAACATTAGAAAGATATGATCCTTTGATTGATACAGTTTTTGTAATGCTCGGTTTTCTGGGTCTGTAAATTCATAATCATTTTCAAATAATTTCTAGGAAATTTTCTGGAAAAAGTTTTAATACTAATTACTTGTAAAATATTAGATATTAATTTCTAACTGGAAGTTTGTTTTTCACATACTTTGAATTGTTTGCTGCTTCTCTGTAAAAAAAATTGCACATCTTTGTACATTCTGCAGTAACCTGACTAAA
The DNA here is from genome assembly GCF_039877785.1 of Chaetodon trifascialis. Taxonomy (NCBI): domain Eukaryota; kingdom Metazoa; phylum Chordata; class Actinopteri; order Chaetodontiformes; family Chaetodontidae; genus Chaetodon; species Chaetodon trifascialis. The sequence goes on from NC_092067.1 coordinate 27,506,927, forward strand.
TAATTAAAGCTTCCAAGCTCAACAATTAATTGTAATTTCTTCATTTGAACCAACTGAAGGCTGAGTCAGATTGAAGATCACCTCTTACATGATGATCAAGTATTTGCTTCTTTTTAAATTAGCATCAGTGGATCGCAGCAGATTAATTTTCATGCTCTGCAGTCATGACTCACCCCGTATCTCCTGTCTATGAGGTTGATGGTGAGAACCTCAAAGTCAGACTTCTTCTTGCTGGCGTCCCTTCGCTCCACAATATAGTTGGTGATCTCGCTGCCTCCGTTGTCCTCCGGAGCATCCCAGGTGAGGTAGCATGAGTCTGCCTTGATGTCTGAGACAACGATGTTCCTCGGAGGAAGGGGGCGGTCTGAAAACGCAGGGTCAGGTTACTGTCGTGCTAAATATGCAGAGATGATAAGAACTTCTAAACATGTAAGATCTTGTTTTATGGAGATTTTCCTACCAAGGATCTCGACTCCAATGACATGCTTTGCTTTGCCGTAGCAGTTTTCAGCCACCAGCTTGTAGTTGCCCTTGTCCTGCCTGACGGTTTCTGGGATGGCAATTTTAGTCTTCATAGTTGTCCGGTCCACCTGACGACGCAAATTGATTTATTTATAAAGCACAATATCAGACACAAGGCAGTAGCTTCAATGTTCTTCACAATCATTGCAACTTCGAAACACGGAAATCGAAACACACTTTAAAAGATCAAATTAATATACATCCCCGATTCCAAAGAAGCAGGTACGCTGTGTGAAACATCAATAAAAGAGAATGTCATAACTTGCTCATGCTCTCTGACATAAGACATGTTTCAGCTTATCGGCTTCACTGATTTTTGTAAATATCTGCTTATTCTGAATTTGATGCAGCAACATGTTTCCAACATGGGTATGAAAGGGGCATCCTGGAAAGACTCAGTCATTCAGTCATGAGCTAGGGTGGAGCGATGTTTACCACTTTGTGAACACATGATTGTATAAAGGAGCTTAATACATGGATTTAGGAACACTTCAGAAAACTGTTTTCAGTAAACACAGTTGGATTGTGAATGACTGATACTGGTTTTATTTGTTTTACTTTATTTGTTTTACCAGACTTTGTTGGAATAAAGGTTTTAATGGCAAAGAGCTCATTCTCAAACATAATCCATGCAGAGTGAATGAAATCCAGGAACACTCACCTCCTCAGTCTCCATTGTCATCTTTTCTTCATCAGGCTTCTCGATCACCACGTCGTTCTTCATCCATTGGAGTGTTGGCAGAGGAAGTCCCTTCACCTCCGCTGGGATGTCAATGGCGGAGCCTTTCTTCACAATGATGGCGTTTCTCTTAAAGAACTTCAGGATGGTAATAACTGGAGCAACTGTGGACAAACAAACATTTGTCAATTTTTTTTTGTTTGGCGTGTTTCAATCTAAACTTTTAATACTGAGTATTTCCCAAAATCAAGTTTCTCTTTATCATTAAGATTTCAAAAGTGAGTTTTGTACTTTCATCGTCCTGGATCTTGGCGTTGATAGGCTTGGATGGATCTCCGTCCCCAACCTCGTTCACGGCTTTGACGCGGAACTGGTACTCTTGGTTCTCTGACAGGTTCTCAATGGTCCCGCAACACTCCGTGAAGATCTTCCGGTTTGCCACATCAAACTCATTGCTGTCGGACCTCATCTTCTCAACATAGTAGCCTCTGATGGGGCTGCCACCGTCAGTGCGAGGTGGTTGCCAAGCCAGGGTGATGGTGGTCTTGCTTCTGTCAGTGTAGTGCAGCTTTTCGGGAGCAGATGGAGTACCTGGAACATTATGGAGGAGTGACAATTGACAAATGTTTCAAAAGGCCACTTGGAGTCATAAATCTTCAAAGCTATTTCTTTGCTATATTTTGTCAGAAAAATGTCATCTGACGTACAAAGTCAGTCAAATTTTGGTCGATTTACCTTTGGGATCCTCGGCCAGGATAGGTCCCAGGTCAGCTGGAGCTCCGTCACCGTACTTGTTCCTGGCAATGACCCTGAAGTCGTACTCCTCACCAGCCAGCAGGCCCTGAATGTCGCACTTGCAGGACGCTGTCTCAATGGGCTGGCGGAAGAGTTTCATCTTGGCGTCCTTCCTCAGCACCTCGTAGCCAATGATGTCGCTGCCTCCGTTGTCCACGGGGTCAGACCAGGTGAGGGTGATGTTCTTCTTGGTCACCATGACTGTCTTAAGGTCTACCACTGGTCCGGGGACGTCTATGGAAACACAGGCAAGTAAAGATGTCAGATATGGGGTCTCAGACATTTTCCTATTAGTGGTACCTTGGATAATCTTAGAATGTAAAAGTTTGTATAAATTCAATACTCTAAAAAGTATTTTTTTCAGTACAAGCTACATGTATGAATGGAACATTTTTCAGAAAACGGAGTGAACCCCAAATGCTTGAGAGGTTATATGTTTGGGATCCACTAGACTTTTACTGTGAAGCGTTGATGCTGTTGTGTATTCATTCATCACTGACCCATAACGTCCACTCTGGTCTCAGCAGTCTTCGTGCCGCTGCTGTTGGTACCAGAGATCTGGTACTTCCCGTGATCTGCCCTCACTGCCTTCTTGATAAACAGAGTGCTGTTCTTGCCCTCCGTCTCCACAATCATCCGCTCCTTGTCAATATCGGCTTCGTCTTTGGTCCATTTGACTTCGGGCTGGGGTCGGCCAGTCACTACAGCAGGAAGCTTCAGTGGCTCGCCGGCCTTGATGATCACACCATTCTTCACAGAGGCATCAAAGTCCACAGTGGGAGTTTCTGAAGGACACGGATAGTGAGACGAGTCAGCCTCAGTGGATGAAATGTATTAAATTGAGAACATGTTTCTTATGGTCATAACACTTCCTGCAGCTACTTCACAGTAAAAGCCTCAAATGATTCTCCTGAGTGGACAGATTTTACTGTGAAGCAGCAGCACACAAAGTGGAAATTTAATTTTTAACTCGTTTTTTGACGCAATTATAAAACAACTGAACATTCATCTTTTCTTAACGCCAAAAGGTAAATTGGCATGTTGTTGTTCCCTGTCCAATAATAAAACTATCCGTACCTTCAGGCTCTTTGACGGTGACGGGTTCGGTCACACCGGGAGCTCCAGGACCGGCGTCATTGATGGCGATGACACGGATGTAATAATCTGCTCCCTCAGTCAGACCGGTCACAGTGTACGTCAGCTCTTTACACCTGTACTCTGTGCTGCGAGTCCAATCCTTCTCTCCAGCCAGAACCTGTGATCAGACATTTGGACATTGGACATTAATGTCACAGATTCAGGTCAAAGACTTGGAAAGAAAAGACATTTTAAATGCATATACATCAGTTAAGTAAATTTGAGTCCTTGAATTTGGTCAGGATACTGTATTAATTTTCCATACCTTCTCGAGATGGTATCCCAGGATGTCTCCTCCGCCATTGAATAGAGGGGGCTTCCAGGCCACGATGACAAAGTCCTTACCAGTGTCGACAATCCAGGGGGTGGGGGGGCCAGGAGGCACTAAGTAGGGGGGTGACAATGACAGTTAATTTTTCTGTGGAAATTATTAGACATAGATCAACAGGACAATATTTGATTGACTTCTTCATGTACTATACTTCCTCTATGAATACATCCAGGGGCGGGGCTTGCGGACAGGCAAGCCAGGCAGTTGCTTGGAGCCCCTGACCACTAGGGGGGCGCTGGCCACTCATTTACAACAATGATTATTGATAGGCCTGCGCTTTCTAAAAAAAAAAAAAAGTAGATTAGTGGTCGTCAAAGTGAGGTCCAGGGACCAACAGATGTCCCTGGACCTCACTTTGACGACCACTAATCTATTTTTCAGTATTCATCTCAAATGTCCCGGAAATTGTGCATTTAGGTGTGCAAAAACCAAACTTTTGCAGCATGCATGGGTGAGGTGGGGGCCCCAGGGATTTCTTGCTTGGAGCCCCAAGAGACCCTTGCAATGCCACTGAATACTTTGGTGTTCAGCTTCCCTCGAGGCAGCTTTTTAGTTATTTAAGTACGCTATACAACTGACTTCAGCTAACTGAGTGAACTAGAAATAAATGAAAGCAACAGCTGCCAGGAAGGACTGAAATCAAACTTTGAAGTTGTGATTACATTGTGGCAGTTTATTATTCTATTTAATATTTTTTAATTAATAATCTGTATTGTAAATTATTAATTATTCAATTTAACGCACCATTTCATAAATATTTTGGTAATAACGCATTTGACACCTGCATTCCAGCATTTTGGATAATCTTATTGATCTGATGTTAGGGGAGCCTTAAAATGACTGATCAAAGACAATGAAATCCATCCTCTCTATTTTCAGTCAGAAGCAATGATGAATCCACTGAAACCCAAACCAATGGGTTCCTGCAGAGAAGGCAATCAAACAAGAATAAATGACATTTTTATGATCACAGAGAGTAAACTTACGGATGGCATCCATGGCAACAATGCGATCAGTAGGCTCACTGAAGGGCCCGGGCCCGGCCAGGTTCTCTGCACACACTCTGAAGATGTAGGTGAGTCCCTCCATCAGGCCAGAGACCTTCACCTCCAGAGAGTTGAGGAGGGCGCGGTTGACTCGGGTCCAGTGTTTGCTGTTCACCTCCTTTCTCTCGATCCAGTAGCCCAAGATCGGGCTGCCGTTATCCTTCGGCTCATGCCAGGAGATGTGGGCGCTACTCGCCGTCACCTCGTGGACTCTAGGGGTATTGGGAGCGTCTGGAGGATCTGGGGTTGGGGGGTGAGGAAACGGGAAGAAGATATGGGTCTCAATGCGCCATTCTTGATATAACCACCAGGTGTCAAGTCAATAATTAATTTGGGAATTTTATTACATAAAACAATTATTAACAATCAGAAAAAAAGTTTATAAAAAATATAAGAGAATATAAAAAAAGAAACATTTTCATTAACAAAATTTACAAAATATTTAATACGTAATATTTAATTATCTCTTCATTCATGAGACATCTGGTGACAAAAAAAGACAGATTTTTATAATTATTTTTCATAAATTATTTTGGGAGATTTTATTATTGAATGAACCATTAGTAATTGAAATAAATTATTATAATGTACAAGTTTAATTAGAATAATCTATCGGAAGAATTTCTTCAAATGATAGGAGATGAATGATATAAGTTACATTAACAAGTTTACACATTCTTAATTAATTAAAAAGTATTCAAGTAAAATTGAAAATTGGCGATTTGTGGTAAGAAATTTGTGCATAAAAAAAATAAGAAATGTGTGCATAATTTATTTCTTTTCATAGGATTATTGTTAAAATCTACAAAATATGCGCGTTCAGTTTTCATTCATTCTAAAGTATATTTTCTGTTCTTTACTCACCAAACTGGTTTTTGGCAACCAGTGGGTCAGAAATACAAGGCGGCCCACAGCCGAACTTGTTCTCAGCAGTGACTCTGAAGATGTACTCCTTCCCTTCGATGAGTTTGGTGACAGGGAAGCTGGTGCCCTTCAGGGTTGATGTGATGGTGATCCAGCCGATCTCATCGTTCTTGTTGTCCTTCTTCTCCAGGATGTAGCTCAGGATCTCACTGCCGCCATCATCCTCGGGAGGCTCCCAGTTACAGATGACCGAGGTGTTCCTGATCTCGTCAAAAGTGAAGTTGATTGGTGCGCCGGGTTTATCTGTGGCCGAGCAGAGTCAGATCAAAGTTGAATCTCAGGAGGATTAAAGTTTAGGTTACATTTTCTAAAAATATTTCTGTTTAACTGATGACCGATTTCTGTTTAACTGATGACCGATTTCAACCATAATTCAACTGATTAAAACATACTGAGGACTATGGTTCAGTTATCAGGATAGAAACTCATAAAAAATAAACTTCTGTCTTACCAAGGACATTGACAACACAGGAGGCAGTGGCAACACCATGAGTATTCTCCACCTGGATGGTGAAGTTTCCATGGTCGGCTCTGACAGCATCACGGATCATCACCATGGACTGACCCTTCTTCGTCTGATCCAGACCCAGACGCTCACGCAGGGGAGTCACAAACTCCTCCTCTGGTTCCGGAACCTTGAAGGTAACAAATTAGCAATTGATTCCTCAAAGAATTTATGGAAATACATTGAAATGGTCAGAACTCTTTGATCTCTCTAAGGACACAAACCTTGGCCTTGGTCTTTTTCTTCTTGACCACAGGGACAACCTTTTTGGTTGGCTCTTTGGTGACATCCTCATTGTTCCTCAGCCAGGTTACCTTAGGATACGGGGAGCCAGAGATGAAGGCCTCAATTCTGATCTCCTCGCCCTTCTTAATGCACACACCAGACTGCACACGTGCATGCAGGTTGACCGTTGGTTTTTCTGAAAATGGAAGATGAGTTATGGAATTTAGGCAGGTCTGATGCTTTCCCCTGGTAAATAAATTATCTGAAAGTGTTCATAGTGTTTCATACCCATGGGGTCGGCAGCCTTGATGGGCTGTGTGCTGCGGGATGGCTCACTGACTCCGGCAGCATTCTCGGCTCGAACCCTGAACTGGTACTCCATGTTTTCCTTCAGGCCTGTTACCACATAGGAGAAACCAGGGACAAGGCTCGGGGTGACCCTCTCATAGCGGTCACCATCCTTTTCGATCTTCTCCAAGATGTAACCCTGGATGGGACAGCCACCATCGTTGTCCGGAGCCTTCCAAGTGACGGTGATGGACTTGGATGTTGGATCGTGAGCCTCGACCTGGATTGGTGGGTCTGGTTTCTCTGTGGAGTTATTGTTATGTTAATAACAGACAGTAAATGTCTGAACGGTATTCATAGCCAAGACCACTAGGTTTAACATAACCCTAGAGTATATGTACCATGTTTTATCTTTTTATTGACAGGTTAAGGAGGTACACTCATTTTGCTTTTGTTTATTGGGTAAAAAACATGACTTACGTTTGACTTCCTCTGTGATGACAGGGTTGCGTAGCTCCAGATATTCCCCGGCTCCAACCTTGTTGACAGCCTTCACTCTGAAGTAGTATTCACAGTTGACATAAAGGTCTTTGACAGTGCAGGTCATGATATTCTCTCCTGTCATCACAGGCATGTAGGTCTTCTTGGAGGCCTCACGCCGCTCCAGGGTGTAGCTAATGATTGGGGTGCCACCATCGTCCTCCGGAGCCTCCCAGCTGATCTTGCAGGAGTTCTTGGTGGCGTCACTGGAGGTGATGTCTTTACACTGACCGGGGAGTCCTGCAGGGTTCAGGTGGAAAGCAAAAATGTGTCAGAGGATGACTGTTGCTTGTCTGTTTCCAGTGAAAGACTAAAATAAAATATGACAATTTAATTGAAATTCTGTGTTGGGAAACCAACTTTTGGACTGGTTTATAAAAAGACAGTTTTACTGAATTGCACAAGGTCAGTGACATATGAATTAAGAACAGTGTTTTATTTCTCAAGCACAGCTATATGAAGGGCATCCTACCAATGACTTTGACATTGACAGTCCCAGTGGCAGCTCCCAGACTGTTCTCCAGGGTGATGACATAGGCACCAGCGTCAGCACGTGTGCACTTGAGCAGCTCCAAGTGAGCGCTGTTCATCTCCACAGTCATGGAGAGCCGGTCATCAGCCTTACACTCCACTGTGTCCTTCTGCCAAACCATCTTCGGTGTCGGAATAGCCCTGTAGGGGATGTTCAGGTGCAGCTTCTCACCCTCGATCACAACTACGTCCTGTGCCTCCAAATCAATGGTTGGAGCACCTTGGGACCAGAGGAAAAGATTATTATTTAGGGTAGATTATCAGTGTTTTGGTTGCACATCGCTTAAATTCTGTCAGTGCTTACAGTCGGGATCCTTGGTGAAGACTTTGTCGGAGATCTCGGATGGATCGCTCACGCCAACAGAGTTGATGGCACGGACCCTGATGACGTACTTTTTCTCTGGTTTAATTCCGTCATCGATCTTAAATGTCAGCTCCTTGATGGGTCTGTTGTTGACCCTCAGCCACTTCAACTCAGGGCGGGCCTCAGCCACCTCCACATGATAGCCTGTGATCGGACAGCCACCGTCTTTGGCTGGAGGCTTCCAGGTGACGTTGATGTGCTCCCTGCTGGCGTCAGGGATGGTCACTTCTAGAGGAGGAGATGGAGTGCCTGGGGAGAGAAAGATGTGTCAACCATCTGAAATGGTTTCTTCCTGACTGTATTGTACAGATTTAAAAATGATCTACATTCATTAGCAAAATACCACAAGAACAAATCCATAGATCTGTGTTTGCTATAATGATGTCTCTTACTGGTTGGATCTTCGATGGTGAGGATCTCAGTGGGTTCGCTTGGGTCTCCAACTCCAGCCTCATTCTCGGCTCTGACCTGGAACTGCACCTCAGACCCTTCATCCACGTCTATCACCTTGAACTGGGTCTGTTTGTCTGGAGTCTTACAGCACTTCAGCCAGCGAGTTCCCAGCTTCTCTTTCTTCTCAATCACATACCTGAGAAGCAAAAGTTGTCTTGTTTAATAGTCCAACTGTATTTGGCATAAAGAACAGCATAGAGGCCGACCTGAGCTATGTTTCTAGGGTTGTTCACCACCCTCTCTTTTCTGTTAGGGTGGGTCTCATCTCATTTATAATATATCTTGTCTTATAGCAATCTATACTAATTTTACAGCAGTTTGTAGCCTTACTTGGTTATGGGTCGTCCACCATTGCTCTTGGGAGCTTCCCATTTCAGCTCCACGTGTCTCTTGGTGACCTCGACCACTGTCAGGGCATAAGGAGGTCCAGGAGTTGCTGCAAAGAACATGACAAACTTTAATGCTTATACTAGATTGGTTGTCTGTAGCTTCTTTCCTTTGCAGCCCTATTAACAGTCTTGAAATGAAGAACATATAACACTGATCATCTAAAGTCCCGATACTATCCACTAGGCCTTTCTGACATCAGGACTTAAAAATTGATCTCTGTTTGAAATGGGCTGCTAACCACTGACTACCACAGAACAAACATTATTGTGATGATATTAGTGCTGTCAAAAATATTGCGTTATTAATGCGTTAATGCAATTCAATTTTAACGGCGTCATGTTTTTATCGCGAGATTAATGCTCTTTGTGACCTAGTGAACTTGTAGTTTTTTATAAGCTGTGGCCACTGCTCGTAACGTAAGAAAAACTACAGGATCTGATTGTAAACTGGAAACAATACAATAGGCATGCCCTACGCATGCGTTTGGTCTTGCCTGCTCGCTAGCTGTAAAGGAGTAGGCTACCAGTTTGTGTGGATGTCAAGCGCTAAACGCCGAATTGGATGCGAACAAGATTCTGAATGGAAAGTTTAGTTTCAAAAAGTTGCCAGATGGGTCGACTGTGTGTATTGTCAGTGTGAACTGAATTTTCACCGCAGCACATCCAGTCTGAAACACCACTTGATGGCCAAACACACGGCAAATGCAAATCCTCCGCCACCTCCTCGTCACAACCAGTCAACAATGGATGGCTTTCCACAGAGACATGTGGATGCTGTTATGTTCAAAGGAAACTTAAGAAAGGAAAGTTTCAGCTCAGTTTCAGTCCTAGTTTACATTGATGTGCACTTAACTTTATCTTGTATCTCCCTGTTTTGATCCCTTAGAAAGGGCTGTTGAAGGGGCTTTTTTGTAACCAAGTATTTATTTTTTTGTCATCTGTTAAAGTGTTTAAGTGAAGTAAATCAAGTGTTAAATTGTGTTCAAAGTGAGAATGTTAGTGTGAAATAAAACACAAAGCAAGCCTATCCACTTTTCCATGTTGATAACAGCATTAAAATGATAATTCAAGGGACATTTAGAATAGATAAAAGATAGATAGATAACTATGACATTCATGAGATTAATCGCGATTAAATATTAGAATTGATTGACAGCACTAGATGATATATATTTCACAAATGAAGCTAAAGATATTCCAGAGGGTGGTGCAAGAGGAAAGTTATGGGGTTGTTAAAATATGAAGGCCGCTCATCCTGTGGAGAGCAGATTTCCTTGAAATCCAGACATTAGTTTTTGACATATATTTTCACAGATTGAAATGTTGTCCAAGGGAAATTTAGTCCACATGGTGTCATTAGAGCTCTCAGCAGCTCACCAAAATCACCTGGAATCATTATGTGGGTGCAGGACTATGCACATCAAATCAAAGTTCATCAGTATTTGTTTACAAATATGTTGCAACATTTCTGTTCAAGCTAAACTGACTGAACTCAAGTTTTAACTTAGGACTAAATGAAAATCCACACTGCCTATATTTTAAAAGACAGATAATGATGATGATGGTGGTGATAACTGTTAAGAACGTACTGAATGTGTCTTTTGCAAGTACAGCGTCCTCCAGCTCGCAGAATTCTCCCATTCCCACGGCATTCTCGGCAGCAACACGGAATACATAGAGTGATCCTTCGTTAAGAGGAGAGACTGTGTACTTCAGCTCTTTGACAGTGGTGTCCACAGCCTGCCAGGTCTTCCGCCTCACGTCCCTCTTCTCTACTATGTAGTTGGTGATGGGCGAGCCTCCGTCACTGCTGGGAGCCTGCCACTTCAGATCGGCATTGATCTTGGTGATGTTTGTCACCTCTAGCCACTGAGGTGCAGATGGAGGGTCTGTTGAATGGAAAACAGAAAAAAGTGAATGAAAGGCAGGTAGCGTTTATCTAATTGTGTAGTATTTCAGCGTAGAAAATGAATTCTTGAAATCCAAACACCACAAAGTGGATGAAGGGGAGTGGGTGCCTTTCCCTTTGTTTCAGAGAGGTTTATGCACTGGTCTCGTTGCAAGAATGGTAATTTTTTCTTCTGCTTTTTCAGTGTTGCTTGTTGAGATACAGTATAAGTTTCAGAGGAACTAGAAGAAGAGGTATTTTTAATTAAAAAAATTATTGAAAAGCTCTTTGGATAAACTTTAAAAAAAATGCTGTCAGGGCAAAATAAAGCCTTCAACTTTACATTTTAACAACTTTAACTCAAGCTAACTTAAGTTAATTAGCTAATAATTTATCAGAATGTTTGCAAGTTGGCCCACTGGATAAACTCAAGGACACATAGTTATCATAAGAAAAACAGGAGTTTTTCAAAGACTACAGTCCTTTCAGACACAACCTGCTGCGCTGCCCACCCTCCGACTGCCCCAAAGTTGGACTTACAAAGTCTCTCCTTGCAGACCACAGGTTCGCTGGGCTCGCTGGGTTCACTCTCGCCAGCTTTGTTGACGGCCTTGACCCGGAATGAGTACTCCTGCTTCTCCATCAAGCCCTGCAGCTGGTGCTCAGTCTGAGGAATGTCCTCTGCAATGCGGATCCACTCCTCGCTTCCAGTCTTCTGGAACTCAATGATGTAGCCTTCAATCTTTGCCCCGCCATCGTGCTCTGGTCTGGTCCATGCCAGCAGAGCTGAGGTCTTGGCAATGTCCCTGATGACAGGTTTACCAGGTGCCCATGGAGGATCTGAAGAAGAGTGTGGTTATTTAATAATCATCCAGTGACTCTCTGCATTACTCTTATTCCTGATCCAATTACTCTTAATGACGACGACAACAACAACAACAACAACAACAACAATAAGATTAACCAATAAATTATCGTCTAACACCTTTCACACAACAAACACAACTCAAAGCGCTTTACAACAAAGAAAACACACGCAGCAAGCACGTCACATAGAAAGACAGAATTAATCTAAAAAAGCAATAGAAAATGAATGTAAAATAGGATGAAGAATACAACCCACTGAACAGTAGCAGCACAATAAAGTTTCAGGCCTGCATCAGGAAGTCATTGCTAGTTAAAGGCTAAAGTGAAAAGAGAAGTTTTTGGCTTTCTTTTAAAATTATGCAGCCAGCTGCTTCCCTGATATTTGTAGGTAGTTTGTCCCAGAGCTTTGGGGTGTAATGGACAAGGCTGCATCCCTTTGAGTTCTGATGTGGTTTCTTAAAGCCTGACTGAAATTCCTCCAGAGTGTTAAGGCATTAATATGGACTGAAACGATCTTTTCCAGTATCTTGCTGATGAAATAATTGAGCTTAATTTGCTACTGAAAGAACAATCCAAGTTTTTCACAATTTGATGCAGCTGTTATGGTATAAAAGCAATGAAACTGTAATCTTGATAAGACAATACAAAAAACTATAAAACACATTGTTACATCAGTTTTTGACTGAACCTCAGTAGAGTAAGAGCACTGATTGACATGTGACATACCGATGGGATCTTTGATGAGGATGGGATCGGTCTCTGCACTCGGTTTTCCAGGTCCAGCCAGATTCTCAGCTAGAACACGGAAGCTGTACTTCTTCTTGGTGGGGAGTCCCTTCACTCTGCACCCACATGGAACCAAGTTTAGAAAATATATCATCCATTATTTTTTACATACATAATTTACACATAAATATCTTGCACCATGTTGGCTGGTGAATTTTCATTCTAATTCCTGTTACTTGACACCTGTAATTATTTACCTGAAAGTTGTGTCCTTAATGGGCAGTTTGTTGCATCTGATCCACTTGTCGCTCTCTGGATCAAACTTCTCAACCCAGTATCCAGTGATGGGACTGCCACCATCCTCATCTGGCTCGAACCAGGTCAGAGTCACAGCGTCCTTGGCAACATCAGAAGGAGTGACTCTGGTTGGAGGACCAGGAGGATCTGAAACAGAATGAAAATTTTGTGATCAGTTATTGGATATTTATATGTTACCACTGGCACATCAAGTCTTCAAAAGGCACCATTAATGATAGTTAACAAGTGTAAAAAAACACATACCAAAGGAATACTTTGCAATGATTGGTGTGTGCTCTGCAGGCTCGCCAATGCCATACTGGTTCTCAGCGCTGACCCTGAAGATGTACTCCTTCATAGCCATGAGCTTGCAAGCCTTGAAAGTGGTGTGTTTCACTGTGGCTGACAGCTTCACCCACTCCTCTTTGTCGGTCTGCCGACTCTCCACAATGTAGTTGGTGATTGGCGAGCCGCCGTCATCCCTGGGAGGGTTCCATGCCAGGCAGCATGACTCATTGGTGATCTCGGAGATGTCGAAGGCAGCTGGAGGACCGGGTTTATCTAAAGAGGAGGAGATAAAAAATGAAAATGATGGTTCTTGGTTTCAGGAGCAGACCATTTAGAGACATTTCAAGAAATTCAAGTTTGACAAAATGAATTTGTTATTGATAACTTTCTTTCTGGTCAGTTTTATTTTATATTTGTATTATTTTATACATGTGTCTTCTGCTCTATTACATGACAACATCTGTACCAAGAATGTTGACATCAATGGTGGCGGTGGCGCGTCCACAGGCGTTGACTGCCTCGATGATGTAGGTGGCGGTGTCTCCTCGAGTAGTGTTGGCAATGGACAGCTTGGAGTGTCCTGGCTGGGTGTCAATGGAAATGTGGTCATCTGCTCGTAAGACCAAGTCAGCCTTCGTCCATTTCACCCGGGGATCTGGCTTTCCTTTGACATCAGCCGGAAGCTCGATCTTTGTACCAGCCCTGGCAGTCAGACCAGCCAGCAGCTTCACATCTAGTTGGATCTCTGGAGGCTCTGTTGGAATTTATTAAAGAATAGTCCAGAGAGAAAAAAACATGAGGAAAGGATTTGCATAGACTCCACATCCTGGGCAGAAAAGTACTGTAAGTAAATAATTCCCATCACTCTTTCTCTAAATAACTCCTGCTCCCAATGCCATTACTTGTACTCCCAATCCAATTACTGCTACTTCTGATCCATTCCGATTTCACTTCTCCACAATTGAGAGAGATCTTTCTACGTGATGCTTTTGCCCATCCTGTCCTGGTCCCACTGACACAGGATAGGATGAAGATACAGTCTGGAGGGATTAGAAGGAGCACGAGCAGGTCTACCTCTGGCATCGATGGCCTGGATCTCATCTGTGGCTCGGCATGGTCGGCTGGCTCCCAGTTTGTTCACAGCTCTGACTCTGTAGGCGTACCACTGGCCCTCAATCAAGCCAGTCACCTGGAACCTGTAAGCACAAAACATATGCAGTATTATAAATAATTGTCCCAAATATAGAACAGCACACATCTAAAATGGCCCCAAGAAAACCGCTACGCATGGATACACTCAGCTTTTGTAGCAATCACCACAAAGTTTCATAAACACCATTTTCACTGACAAACTGTGAAGTCTTACTTCATTTCAGGAATGGAGTCACTGCAGGGTTCCCACTTATCAGTGCCACGCTGACACTTGTCGACAATGTAGCCTTTGATTGGGGCACCGCCGTCGTACTTTGGAGGCTCCCAGGAGAGGAAGATGCCCTTGGCACTCTTATCACGCCACTTTAGGTTTTCAGGAGGATCAGGTACAGCTGTGGGGAAAAAAAAACATAATGTAGATGAGAGTCTGGATATCTGTAAAATTCTTTGTGTCTGGTGAAAACCTCAAATCTACAAAATCAAATTTTCTCAGAAACAAAAGAAACGCACTCCTTTGTTTTTAGCTCTAATCAGATAAAGCTAGCTACACTGTGAACTAATCAATTTCAGTTTGTCAGAATAAATACTTACTGGCAGGAGAGGAGATGTTGACGGGTTCATCAATATATGCTGGCTCTCCGGGTCCACATTTGTTGCAGGCAGTGACGCTGAACAGATACTCCTTTCCTTCTATCACATCTGTTACTGTATGCTCCAGGTCCAGGACGCCGGTAGCCACCTGGAAAAGCATCATTTAAAGAATGAGGAATGGATGCATCACACCTTAGTGACAAATTATGTCAACTTTAACCAAAAGAGCAATCGTGATTATTGTTTTGTGCCTGCGTTGATCAAATAAAATCAATGGTAAATGTTTACAGATCTTAACATGATCTCCCACAGTGTTATTACTTTCCTTTCAAGAAAACTGTGTACTACCAAAAGTGAATTCAAACCAGAGTTCACTTTTTGTTCTTTCTGAACACTGTTTAAGCTTTTAAAGGCCTGCATTGAAAAGATTCTGCTGCTGTAAACACTCAGATGTACCTTGGCCCAGGTCTTGCGGGACACTTCCCTCTTTTCGATCTGGTAGTAGGTGACTGGACTTCCTCCATCATGCTCTGGAGCTTCCCACATCAGGTGGACATGGTGTCGGGTTACCTCAGCCACCTTGAAGTCCTTAGGAGCACTGGGGCATGCTGAGAAAATAAAGGCACCGAACAATAAATGCATGAAAAAAACAACAAAAAAACTTGTAAATGGTATTGCCCAGCATGCATAGGATGATTGGTGGGATACACCCCCAAGGTTGCTAATTTACTATACGAGAGGAATTTAGTTTCCAGGGTCTTTGATAGACAAATGTTTCCGTTCCAAAACCAGTCTACTTATCATTAAAATAAACGCAGTATAAGCATTAACATAATGGATGTTCATATTTTTGTGAAATTTATGTTTTGAACTTCAGAGAAATCGTTGTTACCGATGACATTGACTTCGATCTCTCCAGAGACAGATGAAACGTCATTCTCCAGCTGCAGGATGTAGGTGCCCTTATCCGGACGGACGCTTGGCGTTACTGTCAGCTCCGTGTACGTGGGCTTCGTCACCATGGCGTTGCGCTCGTCTGTGGTGGTCAGCTCCTTCTCTCCAAATGTCCACTTGGCGACGGGAGTTGGGTATCCGGTGATGGGGACTCTGATGGTGAGAGGCTGAGGGACAATGACTTCCAGGCCATTCCTGAAAGCACTCAGGTCAAAGGTTGGACCAACTGCCAGGAGAGAAAAAAGTTTCCTCGTCATTTAGAGAGAAGTTTTAATAGTGCCAGAGAGGAGTTATACTGCCATCTACTGGATGACTTCAGTGCTTCAGTCAGGAATCACAGAAACTTCCTAAATTCTAGTTTATTGTCAGTTTTGAACAAAAAGGTTAATGCATGGGTCCATATTTTTTAATAATTTCCTAGAAAGTTTCCGGGGAAGGACTTTGTGATTTTAACTATAGAAAAATTAGACAAAAATTCTTTCACTTAGGATTTAGTTGAATTATTCACAGATGAACAGTGTTTAAATCCCAGTACATTAATTTTACTTTTGTTCTGGTGTTGATTCTATTTATCTCGTACCATGAGGGTCATCTGCGAGCAATGGTCCAATGTTTTCAGCTGGATCGGAGACACCTGCTGCGTTCTCAGCACAAATTCTGTAGAGGTACTTCTGACCGGGTTTCAGACCAGTCACCTAAAGAGAACAAGACAATAAAAACAAACTCAGCTCTGGTGAACCAGTAAATATTCACAGCTGAAAGATAGAGCTTCATAAAACACACACACCAAATAAACTGAGTAAATAAAAGTGAAAATAGAAGAACAAGACAATAAAATCTGTCAGGAAAAGGCTGCATACCCGGTAGGAAAGGTCAGGACACAGTCTGGCGTTGCAGCGGAACCACTTGTCAGCGCCGTCATCACATTTCTCGATGATGTAGCCGGTGATCATGCTGCCGCCGTTGCTGCTGGGCGTCTCCCAGGTTAATGTGACGGCCGTCTTGATTTGGTCACTGAAGTTAGGGTTCAGAGGCGGGCTTGGTCTCTCTGCAGTCACAACACAAAGAAATTTGATTGATGTTTTTTACAAGCAAGAGATCAAATAAACATGTGATTGGCTGGTTTGAACTCACCGATGGGATCCATTATTTTGACGGGGTTGGTGGCAGCACTGGGCCTGCCAATGCCAGCTTTGTTCTCGGCTCGGACTCTGAAGATGTACTCCTTGTTCTCAACCACATCATTCAGCGCAGCTGAGCGATCGTTGGCACCACAGACCATGGCCGCCTCCCACTTCACGGAAGTTCTGTCGCGGAGCTCGATCACATAGGCGGTGATCTCTGAGCCGCCATCAAACTTGGGGGGCTCCCAGATGACAGTAGCACCGAACTTGTTCACTGTGCCAACTGCAACATTCTCCGGTGCATCGGGAACATCTGATGGTAGAAAAACCATGAAGGATTGATTGGACTGAAGCCTGTAGATTGTGTGTGAATGTATGATAAGTTGTTTCTTACCAAATTTGTTCTTGGCCTGGACAGCATCCTCAGTGGCAACGATGGGTCCGCTGCCGACGCGGTTTCGGGCACAGACTCTGAACAGGTACATGGAATCCTTCTGGAGGCCACTGACGCAGTACTCTGGAGTATCAGCCCGGTCTGTAGCCAGTGTCCAGGTCTTACGCTTCACATCGCGCCTCTCCACCACATATGCAACAATCTTGCTTCCGCCATCACTCTCAGGTTCCTCCCAGGCCAAACTGACCTCACCATCAGCGGTGTCGACCACTCTCAGATTCTTGACGGGTCCAGGGACATCTGAAAAAAAAACAAAAAACAATATGACATTTACAAACTCCTCTGACATCCACAGCCATATTTCTGATGCAGGAGCTAGCAGCTATCCAATCACCCGTAAAAGATTTAATTCATAGACTCACCAATCACATCCAGGTTAATGAATGCCTCTCCCGTGCCATGCTTGTTCTTGATTGCCACCTTGTACCGACCCTGGTCCTCCTTTGTAGGGCCCTTAAGGCGGTACTCAGTCTTGTCGATGGAGGTGTCAATATTCTGGACAGGCAGGCTGGTGCCCTCGAAGAACCATTCAGCATCGGCGCGAGGGTAGGCATCGTAGGGCACGCTCATGAGGAAGGGCTTACCGGCATCCGTCACCAGATTCTGGTCAGTAGTTTTAATCTTTGGAGCAGCTGAAGAGAGATGAGAGGATTCATTAGAAGAGCTTTTTCATCAGTCGGCATTACTATTTACACTGTTGTTATACACTGTAATATGATGCACATATTTTTATGTACTTATTTTCTTTATTTTCTATTTTTCTTATAATTTCTCTATTCTTCTAAGTATTTTTATTCCAGAATGGGAGCAACTGCTGCTTCCACACATCTCAAACTTCTGTGTGCATTTTAGTTGTTATTGGCGAAATGAATCGTACTTATCAATGATATCATATGATTTTGAGATATTGTGAGGAAGGTTTTGCCATTTTTCACTTGAAATACATTTCAACCGGGCTTCTGATTCCAAGCTTTTTTGTGTTCTTCATGTCACTTAGTTCCGTCTTCATTCACGAGTCCATCACAGGGTCAGTTCGTATGATGAGTATCTCAGTGCTTACTCACCTGCCAGCTCCAGCTTGGCTCTGGCATCCTTGTCTTTGGCCACAATCCTGTACTCTCCCTGGTCTCGAGGTCTGATCTCACAGACCTGCAGTCTGTGGATTTTACCCTCACTGATCATCTGGTATTTGTCTCCCTGGACGATGATCATGTTGTTCCTCATCCACTTCACCTCCACTCTGTCCTTGTTGAGCTCCACCTCAAACACGATGTCTGAGCCTGGAGGTTCGAACATGTCCTGAGGAGGTCTGATGATTTCCACTGGGGTCTCTGTAGGAAAAAAACCAAACATGTCATAGGTAACGATTCCAAAGAGAAATGTTCACCTCAGTCAAGATGAAGAGATTTTAAGAGTTTACCTTCAACAAAGAGCCTGGCTCTGGTCCTCCTCTCATCCACACCACAGGCGTATTCACATTCATCATCAGGTCTGCACTCCTTGATGATCAGTCTGCACATCTTGCCTTCTTTTTCCATGTGATATCTGTGAGACACATACAATAACAATGTTCACGAAACATAAGAGAATATCCTCCCCCTGCTGGTCATAATGTGCATCTGACTATAATGTGTTATTCACAGTTTTTTTTTGAAGTGGTGGATCTAGAGGCCCTGTTTTCTTTGATTCTGTTTGATTTAGTTTAGAATTTTGCTTTGTGTTGGAGACACCTTCAGTTCTGACAGGTCTGCATTTTGTTTGGCCCTGGTGGCTTTCCGTCCTTCTGTTAACTCTGACCAGCATGTCATTCTCTTTTCATTTCTTTTTGTTGGTATTAACGTTGGGGTAATATTGTTTTATTAAAGATCAAATAAAATAATTGCTGATCTTTGACTCCTGAATAATCCATAAATGTAAAACGAGACAAGAAATAGTGTTTGTAATTCATGTTCTGTATCCTGGCCTGTGTTTTTGTTGTATTTAGGTGTGTTGAGATGAATGTATATACAGCATATATATGTGTGTGTGTGTGTGTGTGTGTGTGTGTATATATATATATATATATATATATGGCCTGTGTGAATTCCATTATAGACCAAAGTTTCTATGAAGTTGATCTGTGATACCTGGGTCCTTCTCTGATCTCTCGTCCATTCCTGTACCACTTCACCACAGCCTTCTCCTTGCTCAGCTTGCAGGTGAACTCGGCGTCCTCAAACTCAGTGATGGTCTGGTCTTTTAGCTGTGCCGTGAAGTCCGTCGGCGCCTCGCTGATGATCAGTTCAGCCGCGCATTTGTCGTCTCCAACCACGGCCGTGTACTCGCCCTCGTCTTCCATCACGCATTCCTTGATGGTCAGGGTGTGTTTGAGGCTGTCGGCTCTGTAGACGATGCGTTTGCTGAGCGTCACCTCCTGGCCGGCCTTCATCCACCTCACGGTCACCTCGGGCCGGTTCACCTTACAAATGAAGCTGATGGTCTTCTTCTCCTGAGTCTCGATGTCCTCGATGGGATCCAGGAATTTCAGCTTCTCCTCTGTGGAGACACAGAGTGAAAACACAGAGAATAATGTTGATTTTCTTTTTTTAAATGTACATTTGCTCATGAAACAATCTGACGTTGGGCACAGAAACATGAACAGGTACCCCTTATAGTTAGCAATAATTCACCATTCATGCCACAGAAAGCCATGTCACCTGTGACCATTTTGCATCCATTTAGCAACATTTAAAAGTCATTAAGAGAAATCTGAAATCTGTTTTTATCTTCTGAACTGGAACACAATAAAAAAACATTAACTGTCCTGTTATGTACCTGCAACTTTAGCGCTGGCAGTGCACTTGGCTTGCTCTGCTCTCTGATTGGTCAGGCTGATGGTGTAGCTGGCCTCATCAGCCTTCTGGGCATCTCTGATCCTCAGAGAGAAGACGTTGTCCCTCTGAGCCATCATGTACTTGCTGCTCTCGAATATGGTCTCCTCGTTCTTCAGCCACTTGGCCTTTGCTCCTTCTGTGTTTGTCTCGCAGTTGAACACGATCTCACTTCCCTCCTTCACCTCTGTGTCTTTGATTGGCGTGATGATCCTCAGTTTTTCTGAAATAAGAGACAAACTTGTTCAAACTGAACTTTCTCTGAAATAATTAAATCAAGATGTGGAAAAAGTAAATACCATATATACCAAATAAAAGTCTTACCAATCACATACAGATCGGCCGAGGCTTTTACGCTGCCGATGTGGGCAACGTAGCCTCCCTCATCCTTCAGCTCACAGTTTTTCACAATAAGAGCTCGTCTCTTTCCTTCGCTGATGATGGTGTATTTGTCCCCGGCTTCGATCTCCTTGTCACCTCTGAACCATTTCACCTCATAGGTGTCTTTGGAGACGGAGCAGGTGAACTCAGCCTTCTCGCCTTCCACCGCCTCCTGGTTCTGAGGACGGGCGATGAACTCAGCTGCAAGTTCTGCGAAGAAGAAGAAGAAGAAGAAGAAGAAGAAGAAGAAGAAGATTAAGGTAAGTGTTCATGTTTCATGACATTCCCAGAAACTGTGGTGAGCTCATGATGCCCTCAATCATATAACGTGGGATCAATAAATTCCTATCTTACCTTAACAAGACCTGTTTCGAATCTTTAAGCTAATAATATCTATTATTATCTTTGTTTGCTGAGGAGCTAAGTCAACATGACAGAGGACAAACGTCTCACTGTATCTGTACTTGCTGCTCTCTGATGGCTCATTTGTTTACATTCGGAGTTGATTCCTCACTGTAACATATTGCAGCCAAACATCCTCCTTCAACAGGAAACATGTCATCACATCATGAAGTAACATCAACTTATCATTTTTCCTCTTCCCTCACCGTTGATTTTGAGCATGGCAGACGTCTTGACAGCGGGACTCAGCCTGCAGTTGTACTCTCCGGCATCCTCCATTCTCAGGTCCTGGATGATCAGGATCCTCTTGCGTCCATCCATGACCTGCTCGTAGCGCCCGCCCTCCGGCAGCTCCTCGTCTCCTCGGTACCATGTGACCTCGGAGCTGGCCTTCGACACCTCGCAGATCATCTTCACGCTGTCTGTCTCCGTTCCCTCTACGTTGGACAGGTTCTTGGTGAACCTGGCTGCCTCCTCTGTGACCAAACACACAACAGCAGAAGGGTTAATGTGGACCAGATGGGGTTAAATGTGGCCTGAGTAATGAATCAATGTCACGCAGTCTCTGCTGCCTGCTCAGGACTCATTCCATAGTTCTTTCACAGTTGGCAGCTTGATACCAGAAAGTTTGTAATTTTGCGATTGGGCTCATTTCTACAATTCTTTCAATATTTGTTCCTCACCAATGACAGTGAGCATGCCGGATGTCTTGGAGGTCCTGGCGTCACATTCGTATTCAGCCTCATCATCGAACACGGACTTGTGGACGATGAGGATCCTCTGGACTCCCTTAGCAATGATCTCATACTTCTTTCCTTTCCTGATCTCGCTGCCATCCTTGAACCAGCGAACCTGAAGGAAAGCATCAGTCAGTTTACTGTGACGATGTTCTGTCATCGATCATCAGGTTGATCATTTCGTAAACCGACGCCTGGAAATTTTAAAAAGAACTTTATTTGTGTGTTTGCGAGGACGGTCATCAGGTCTCACCTTTGCAGACTCGCGGGACACTTCACATTCAAACTTAGCAGATTCTTTCTCTCTGACCTCCACGTCCTGCAGAGGCTTTGTGATCTCCACGTGAGGCGCTGTGGACACACAGACGGCGCTGTTACGACACACTTCAATGTTCAGTCCAACACATTTAAAATCATTTTAAAATGGTCGATTCTGGCCAGTTTGATGCCGTTTGATTCCAGATGTATGGAAGACCATTCATGGAGGAACACAACATCAGTGTGAAAATTATCGAGACTGAAATCTGGGAGAAATTCGTTAACTATGATTTAGTCAGTAAAAAATTAATATCCTATTATTATATTTACATACATCCATACATTTTAAATTGATCCCAGCTGAATGAATCACAGATTATGCTTCTTTATTCTAATAATGTGATAATAACTGTAAAATAAAAGAGAGGACTGGTTAAAGTTTGTCCTTACGTGTAACCTCCAGGAAACAGGAAGTCTTGAACTGTTTGGCATCACACGTGTACATCTTTGTGTCGTCTGGAGAGCAGCCGTGGATGACCAGTGCTCTCTTGCGCCCGTCGACGATCATGTCGTACTTCTTGGTCTTTCTGATTTCCTGTGCCTCTCTGAACCAGCGTACCTCTGCATTCTCTCTGGACACTTCACACTCCAGCGTGGCGGTAGCTTCCTCCTCCACCGTCTGGTCCTCCAGAGGCTTTGTGAACTCTACTGGCGGCTCTAAACACAAATCACAGACATTTTGTCAGGTATTAACCAGAAAAACACCAATCTCCAGTCTGACGCTGGAGCGATGCATTCGCTGCCTGTGGTGCGTTTGAGTATCTGACCTCCGACGATGAGCTGAGCCTGAGTCTGGAATTCTTTGGCCGTCAGTTTGACCTCGCCGGCCTCCAGCAGCTTCACGTCTCTGACAGTCAGAGTGTGAACTCTTCCCGCCACCCGAGTTTTCACCTTCAGAGACAGAAAGAAAGAACAACCTTCAGCTTAATGATTTAATTTAATCAACAATAATTTAATGATGTAAAAATGTATTGTTTCTCTTAAACACTTGAGACGAGCCCATTTCTTTTGGAAGCAGCTTTTCTGTGCTAATCAATAGACTATTTATCAGCTATCATTTATCATTTATAGCTAAAATTCTGATAATCAATTAATTTATTGAAAATGATTTTCAACAACATTCTCTGGGTTTTATTTTAGAGCAAAATGAGTTGGTGAGAAGCGTCGTTGTAGTCAATGTTTGACTGTTTTCAGTTTACGCTCCAGCCTGTTTGGTTTAATGTCGACAGTAATAATAAAACTGTTAAACAGTTAATAAAACTGTTCTTGAATTTTCTTCCCCAGTTTTCAACATAACAACATATTGACACTTATTTCTATAAACACAAGTTGACTTTCATTAGAAATTTTAGTTGACACTTACTATTTTAATTATTTTCAGTTATTCAACTTTTTCCTTACAGTCCCAGAAAACTGTCAGTTCAAGTTCAAATCTTCAGTATTTAAGATGTTTTAAATAAAATAAAAACTTTATTAATCCCAAAACTGCCATGACTGAATTAGCCACAAAGTCAAAGTTTGGAAAACGTATTGAGACTCAGTTCTCAGGCGCTCATCACTCAAATGTTTGCAGCCTAATGCTAACATGCTAATGCTAACCCTGGATCTTCTACATATAAGGTGGTGGCACAGTCTCTGTGTTAAAGATAACAGCAGCTGGTATCTCGGATTATTTTTAACCGCAGCCAAGAGTGTGGAGCTTCAACACTGTAAAAAACAGCATGTTCACGTGGAATTCGTGTTGAGCTTTCCAGAGCTGCTTTTCTTAGAAACCAGAAAACAAATGGTTTTTGTTGTTTTTATAGAAACCGTTCTTACTGTTATTTTAACAACAAGAATGAGAATCAAAATGTAACAGACCAAATGATTCAACTGATTCGTTTTTTACAGTGTGTGAAGTGTAAAAGAAAGATGAAGCAGATTTTCAGTCTCTGTGAACTGAAAAGTCAATTTTAGTTCCTTTAAAAGGGTGTGCACGAGTAAAACAAACTGGCTTTGATCTCCACATTCAGTGTTCTCCATGAGACAGTGCTGCTCACTGATTCTGGAAAAAGGTTGATTATTTTCACTTGATTCAAGAGAGAAAAAAAGAGATTTTTGTACAGTGTGTGATCAGTTTTTGTTGAAGGAAATATTGAAAAATACCAAGAATCAACAGTGAATCACTCGGATGCTGATTTTCAGTGAGTTCACTGAATGATTCTTTTCTCTTCCTGCTGGTTGAAATCTGGAAACAGGATCAAATGTCACTGAATATCATTTAGGGCTGAAATCTAATAAGTTAGTAAAGTAGTAAGTAAGACAGTAAACCGAACTTGTCTCAGAAACAAGGACTTTTTCCTCTAAAGGTTTTGTTGTGATTCGGCTCACCCGGTCACTGGCCTCCAGCTTCTGTCCTCCCAGGAACCACTCCACCGCAATGCCCTCGTACGACAGCTCGCACTCAAAGGTCGCCGTCTCTCCGGCTGTCACCGAGGCGTCCTTCAGAGGCCGCAGCAGCCCGATGGACCGAGCTGAGGACGAGGAAGAAGAAAAAGAAGACATGGTGAAATGGACCAGCATGCATCTGTATGACTGGTGGACGTCCTGAGCTGATCTGAGTTCGTGAAACAGCAGAGAGTCGTGTTACTGGTCCTCCAATCAGAGAGTGGCCTCTCACTGAAGATAAAGTCTAAAGCATCTAAAAAAAACTCAGGATCTGATTGGCTGAAGACTGACAGAGACACTGGACAACAGAAAGTGGTTTGTCTTATTTCTGCTTTTGTTGCTGCTTCTGATTTACTTCATTTAAATCAACTGAGATATTAAAATATGATTCTATCTATAATTCATTCAGTTTAAAGGTGCAGATCAGAGATCTGCTCCGACGTAATGAGGAGTTCAATGTGGAGCAAAAAATGGAAAAAACACTTTGATCATCTCGAGTTTTTACCTGGTAAATACAACACAGAAAGCCTTTTGTCACAATTTAATAACAGCTTTAGAACTTTAAAATTATCAATATTTTATTTATTAATCTGCAGCATTTTTTAAAAAATCTTAAGAGTGTAAAAAACAAACAGCAAAATTAATTAATCAAAAAATAAAACTAGTGTGTCTAAAGATTTATTAAACAGTGTAAAAAAAAAAAATCAAACAGAAACTTCTAATATTTATGAAAATGTGTTTGGCCATTTTTGTCTAAATGTTTGTTTGAGTCTGATAAAAAGTCTAATAAAAAGTATGTTCTTCTTCTTCTAGATCAAAGATCTGACCGAGCTGGAACCAGCTTGGACATCGAATCACACAATGGCGTACGCTCACCTTTCACTCGGAGCTGAGCGTTGGATTTGGCATTGGCCGCTGAGAAGTCGACGGCTCCCGCCATGTCCATACGGACATTATAGAGGATCAGCATGTGTTTGGTTCCTTCCTCCTTGATCTCAACATCCTGAAAGACAGCGAGCACATTTCCTTCAAAGCTCGAAACTCCTCAGTGGTGGAAGAAGTACTGAGAGAATTCCTTCAGTCAAACAAACAATACTCCACCTCTGAAGTACTCCATGACAAGCTCCTGCTTTCAGAATTAGACTGAAGTAAGAGTATGTGAGTGGAGTACCCTGGTGGCCTAACTATCCAATGGGAAGTAAAGAATTCAACGGTATTAGCCACATAATGTACTTTGAGTGTAAAAATTAAAAACAGCATCAGAAAATGTGAATATTATTACTGATGTGCTAATGGGAAAGCAAGCTTTCACATCATGCATTTCATTTCCTTCACCTGTACTATCTTAATCTGAAGAGTAGCTACAGCCGTCAAATACATGTCATAGAATAATAACACCTGAGATAGAAACATTCAAAGTAGAAGTACCTGAAAATACCTTCAGTTACCCTCCATGTCTGAAGGTCATGTTACTGTATACCCTCTTTGTCACGTAGTTACATGAAAGCAGACTCACAGGACACTGATGGAGAGCTTCTCCCTTCAGCTTCCAGTTTCCATGAACATCCTCCTCCGAAATCTCTGTCTCAAACTTGGCTGTTTCTGTCTCTGTGACCTCAACGCTGTACAGTGGACGGACCACCTTGATGTCTCGCTCTGCAGTGGAGGAAGACCAGGAGAAAGACTCAGCGAGTGCTGCTCATGCCCCCTAGAGGGGGGCTGTCCATTACAGCAGAATTATGAAGAAACCAATCAGCCTTGGAACTGAAGGTGCTAAGTGGCCTGAGGGTCCTGGAGGAGTCGTGCTTAAGTTTTACTGAAATAACACAGAATGTTTTCTTTGGTAACACTACATCTACACTTCTGCTGTAAAACTCTGCGTAGTTCAGGGCTTTGCTCTGAATCCTCTGCTCTTCAGTGTGTGTGCACTTCAATTTGATATGAACGAAACTCAAAACTGGAAACAGCTAAAAGAGTTTTGATTGTGCCTCAGTACAATTTCACATCTGGGCCAAATTACAGGCAGAATGAAGTACATTCTAATGAAATCTGCTTTACAAGAAATGATCTCACCAAAAACTGGATGTCATCAAACTCCATATTTCTATATCTGAAACGCTGTGATGCTGATCAGTGCAACACATTCATCAGTTTGATCATGTATCAGTAACCATCGGCAACTGCGTGATGTCTGAAAGTTTGAAAGTCTTTGTCTGATGCTGAGACGCTGATCCAGCTTTGTTTCATTCAGACCAGATTACTGCATTATCCCAGACAGGAAGAGGAGTAAAGAGTATTCTTTACGCACAAACAACTAAACGTACGTTCACAGTGCTTCAGTACAATTAATTTCCACCTCTACGCTGATGATACACTGCTTCAAATGGCAGACGATCACATCAAAAAACTGGATGTCACTTAACTTCCTGCTTGAATAACAGCAACTCTTGGCAAATGCATGACCTTATTATGTGTTCTGATCATTGTGAAGGTTTCAGCTAATATTTGGTTAAATATGTTCCTGTTGGACAGACAATTCAGAATGCCGCTAATGCTAAGTTTTTATTTTGTACGGATTGATCTTGCTGAATGTGTTCTAAACTGAAACCCATTGAGGCAAAGTTGTGTTTTTTGGCAATATGAATATTTTTACTCTCTTTGGCTCAACTACTACCAGGGTAAAATCCAAGCAAGCTGCTCTCCATCATTCTCCTCATTAAATGTTCCCTTGATGCCATCATCTCCTATTTGTCTGTATCGTATTACCTTCAATGTTGAGGTTGGCTGTAGTTTTATCGGAGCCACAGTCGCAGGTGTACTCTCCAATGTTGGCCTTCTCCGCCTTCCTGACTGTCAGAATGCGCTTCTTGCCATCGGTGCTGATGGCAATGTTTTTGGAGGGAGTGATCTCGTTCCCATTTTTGAACCATTTGACGTCGGCGACAGCCTTGCTGAGTTCACATACCAGCTTCACCTCATCCTTCTCCACGGCTGTATAGTTCTGCAGCTTGGTGGTGAAATACAGGTCGCCCTCTGCAGACAAACCAGACCTTTGTTCTGTTCTGTTCTTCCACTAATTATCTTGAACATTCTTACCAACCAAATTACATCTAGAAAATGTCTGAACCTTTTAATTCATACGGTATGAATGACATTTAAACATATGACACAAGCTAAACAGGTTTGCAGCTACTGAGAAGTGACACTGACCAATGACTGTGAGCATGGCAGTCACGGTCTTGTCCATGGCCTCCACTTTGATCATGGACGTGTCGTCGATGGTGACCTCCTTGAAGGCCAGTGTATGGATCTTTCCCTGATCCGACATGTGGACCACCTTGCTCGGATGCAGACGGACATCGTTTTTGTACCAGGCCACAGAGATCTTGTCATGGGAGAGTTCGACGCTGAACTCGGCTGTTTCACGCTCCTTTACCGTCACATCTTTTATTGGTTTGACAAACTCCAAGCGAATACCTGCCGCAGAAAAACACCTGTTTGAGAATGTATTCTAAAATAACAACATATTCCAAAGTTAGATTCGATTT
Organism: Chaetodon trifascialis; assembly: GCF_039877785.1. Lineage (NCBI taxonomy): Eukaryota > Metazoa > Chordata > Actinopteri > Chaetodontiformes > Chaetodontidae > Chaetodon > Chaetodon trifascialis. The sequence continues at coordinate 27,534,680 of NC_092067.1, forward strand.
CATGGTTTCTATTTGTAAAACGTGTAAAACAACTGAATGACAGAAAGTATAAAGAAAGAAACAGAAAGTTTGATTAAATTCTCCAGATTTCTGCTAAAAGCCTCAAAACTAGATGCAATAATTAAAGGACAAAGCTGTATATTTGTGTAAAAACAATACAATTCAGATATAAACCATTTTGGGTAAAAGCTGCAAAAGTTTAATACAAACTTAAAAAGACACTTTGAGCAAATAGAAAATGTTGCATGTTGTTATAAAAGCTGCGTTTTGACTTGATAAATCACTGAAGATTCTTACATTTAATGAATGAAATGAAATGAATGAATGTAGCCCAAAAGTCTTTGAATAAAAACCTTGTTACCTTGAATAACAAGTTTGCTGGTCGTCCTCTTGTCCTCTGCCTCAAACATGTACTTTGCCTCGTCTTCGTAGGCGGCCGATCGGATCAACAGAACGTACATGTTTGCCTCCTGGATCAGCTCGTACTTCTCGTCGCTCTGGAGCTCCTGAGAGCCTTTCAGCCAGCGGAAAGTCTTCGGGGGTCTCGACAACTCGACCTCGAACCTCGCCTCGTCCTTCTCGTACACCTGAACGTCAGTCAGCGATGTGAGGAAGTTCAGTGGAAGTTCTGAAGAAAAACACGAAGACAGGTTTTTACTGGCACCAAAGTTCAAACCAAAGTTCTACACTGTTCAGAGGATTTGTTGTCAGTGCAACGACGACCAGGATGTGGGGTTCTGTTCTACGGCGCCTTGGACAGGCAAAAACATCAAATAAAGCTTTTAAAAAAAGAAAACTTGGAATAGACACTCTGTAAAGTACTTCTCTCGTTTGATGACAACAATTTGTCAGTCATCTGGGAAAAATGCTGATGTTTTAAGAGAGCTGAGCAGATATTTACCATAGGTGTTTTACCCTGTGCTTTGCCTGTCATGTATTTGTAAAGTGGCTGCTGAGGCTGAGGTGTCATTACATTCGACCCGAGCGGTTGAACTAGCTCATTTTATGAGAGAAAAGTGCATTTTCTCAAATTTACTTGCATTTTAAATTATTCAGGATTTATTTTTTGATTCCTGACCCAAATTTAATGCGTTCCCAAATAATGGTGAACTGTTTTGAGTTCTTTCAAAGAGAACGTGAGGATGGAAGGTGAAGTAACTTTACTGTTGGTTTACCTTTGACCTTCAGGTTGGCGGAACACTTGGCGTTTGCGGCAGTGTACGCCACCTCGCCCGTCATGGCCACTTTACAGTTGTAAAGGATCAGCGTGTGTTTGCCTCCCTCCTCGATGATGTCAACATCCTGTCAAATCATGTCACAAACAGCAATCAATCACTGAGAAGAGCCTGTACTGGTTTAGATGTGGAGTTCTTGTTACACAGTGACATGAAGACAAAACAAGAGGAAATGTCCAGTAAAACAGTTGAGGCGCTCACAGAGGACGGACTGAGGACTTCTCCGTTCAGCTTCCACTGGCCGTGGACGTCATCCTCAGAGATCTCCACCTCGAAACGAGCTGTCTCTCCATCAAAGAGCTCCACGCCATAAATCGGCCGAACCACCTTGATGTCACGAGCTGGTGGGTTGAAAATTCAAGGAAAGAAGAAAAAAACAATTAAAACATTTACATAATGAGGCACAAACCAACATCAGCTGTAATGAAAATATTTCAGAAAATCAGAATTTGTTTCTTGCTGACCTGTGAATATGTCATATTTATCTAACATTGTTTAATGTTAAAAAAAAAACAACTCATAAAAACAGTTTGTGACTAAAATGAGAAAGTTGTGGATGTTTTGCCTTTCATGTTTTACGTGTGTTCAGGAGAAGGGAAGATATTTCTTTACAACATTTATGACACTGAATGCTTCACCACGTTTACCTTCAACGCTGAGGTTGGCTGACGTCTTGTCTGTTCCACAGTCACATACGTATTTGCCTTGATCGCTCTGCTCCACTTTCTTCAGGACCAAAGACCTGTGAGTGCCCTCCGACCTCATGACCACCATCTTGGAGGCGACAATCTCCTTCTCGCTGTGATACCAAATGACAGGGACGTCTTTGCTCAGTTCACAGTCCAGAGTCACCTCGTCTTTCTCTGTGGCCGTGTAGTCCTGCAGCTTTGTCACGAAGATGGCGTCGCCCTCTGGAACAGAGAACAATAATTGTTTAGTCATGTGTTTACCTGTGTAACCAACACTGAGCAGTTCCTCCAACAGCAGATATCAACATCTTTCATTCTACTGCAAATAAAGGATGATTCTAGTTTATCACAACTTGGGTTTTATTTTCAAAGTTTTGTCCATTTCTATGACAAGAAATAAGTTTGGTAAAAAAAAAAAGAGACGATCAGACAAGCGAGAGGAGAAAAGGAAGCCAATCAGAAAAAGTATTGGTCAAAAGTCAGAAATTTGCTCATTAATTTAAATCAAGAATGCTTGTAACTGCATAAACACATGAAAATGAAGCAGCTGTAATGAGATCAATACAACGTATTTCTGCCTGATATCTGCTGTCCAACACATGGTGAGAATAGGACACAGTGAGGAAAGAGTGTTGTTACCTATGACTGTCAGTTTTGCCGTGGAGAAAATCCCTTTGGCCTCTGCCTTAACCTGGCAGGTATCATCTAGAGACACCGTCCTCATTTCTAGAGCGTGTTTCTTTCCTTCCACATGCGCAAGCACCGTTCGGCTCACGTGGAGTTTGACATCGTTTCGGTACCAAACCACCGGCACGTTCTCGTGCGTCAGCTCGAGCTCAAAGTGAACTGTTTTACCTTCTTTCACTGTTTGGTCCTGAAGCTGCTTCACAAATCTGAGTCTCATGCCTGCAATACATCAGGTCAGTGCACACAAACAGGGGGGTTTGTTGCCATCGGACACTTTCAAGCCACAAACATCGAATGACAGCACACAGGAAACAGGAAGCGATGGCCGTCTGCCTGCCACTTACCTTCCACTATTAGCTGAGCGCTCGATTTCTGGCCCAGTACTTCGATTGTGTACTGGGCCTCATCGTCAAACTCACAGCTGTTTATGATCAGCATGTGTTTCTTTCCGTCATCGATTATTTCATATTTAGGGCTCGGGGTGACGATCTCCATCCCCTTGAACCACATGACCTTTGACACCTCTTTGGTGATGGTGCATTCAAACTTGGCCTGTTTCTTTTCAGGCACAGAAACGTCCTTCAGCGGGTCAACAAAGCCCATCTCGATTTCTGCGAGGTGCGAATAATCCGGCAGTTATTCACAAAAGCAAAAACACAGCCGTCACTTTCTTACCAAGTTCCACGTTTGAAATCCCTCCGTTTTCAGAGACTGACAAATGCAGCAGCTTGCAACAGACAACAAAGAACAAAGCATATTTGTTTTTTGAGAGGTTTGTACCTTTGACGGTCAGCATGGCGCTGGTGATGGCGTTCAGAGCCTGGTACGACACTTCACCAGCCTGATCCAGCTGGACGTTTTTCAATGTGAGGAAACGTTTCCTGCCTTCAGTTTTAATGTCGCATGTCTGAAAACCAAAGAACAGGCATATACTTGAGTTTTAGAGTCAACACCAAAACTACATGACCAACATGTTTGCGTAGGAAACCCTTTATTTCTGTTTGACAAAATAAGCTCTTAATTGCATTAGAGTTTCATTCTGCAGCTGAATTTTCCAGAAAAATTTCATGTTCCTGTCAAACATCTTTGAGGTCCAACCTGGTAACTGTCCATTTCATTCATGTAGTTGTGCAGTAGCTAAGTCCACATTTCTTATAGCGAGTAATATCAGGTGTTTTTAATAATCTTACCGGAGTTCTCACCAACACCTGGCCCCTCAGCTTCCATTCACCGGCCACGTCCTCCTCCGATATTTCAGTGTCGAAGTTGGCCTCCTCCTTCTCGACCACCTCCATGCTGGAGAGGGGCTTCAGGATCTCAGCCTCACGCTCTGAAACAACACGCAGACACAGTTAACAGGAAAAGCTGCACACACTAAAACACATACTTCATCTTTTTGGACACAATCCTCAAGATTTTCAAAGGAGGATTTGTTACACCAACCTCCAAGTGTGAGTTTGGCCGTGTATCTGCGATCCTCAACTTCAATGGTGTAATCTGAGACGTCGTCAGGCTGGCAGTTGTTGATTGTGAGTGTCATGTCCTGTCCATCTTTGATGATTTCCACCTTGTCAGAAGGAGTGAGCTCGTTGTCTCCTTTAAACCACTTCCAGTTGGGAGTGTCTTTGAACAGCTCACATTTGAATGAAGCCTTGGCCTTCGGTTTCACATGCTGGTCTCTCAGAGGCTTCACCAGCCAGTCCTTAATGATTTCTGAGGACAGAGTTTCAGTTATTTGAAACAGTCATCTTGAGGTTTTAAAGACAGCCTGGTTAAACATCTCTGAGGTGAAAGAGTCAATTTAAAAAGAGACTTAAAGTCTGAAAAACAGTGTTTTGTTTTGTTTGTAATGTGATTATGTCTTCCATGTCCTGCAGAACAGAAACCTGCTGTAAACCAGTTTTAACTGAGTCAGGCCAATTTAAAGGTGAGCCATTCAATTTTTAACCTAAAACAATGAAATGAAATGGAACAACAGAGCTGATCATGGCGATTGTGTACGGTTGTAAAGCTGGTGATATTTTCACACATGACCGGAACAAGCCAAACATCAATGTGGTCAACAGTTTAACATTTTAAATTTATTTTCAGGTTAATGGAAAGTTTATGAAACTGGACATGATGATTGACACTGTAGAAGCTAAACTGGGGAAAAGGGCCTTCATGTGTAGTACATCTTTCCCTCAGCTTGGAATCGGTTGCAAAGTTACCTGAATCTTCGGGAACTGGTCTCACTGGACATGCTTGCTTCTAAATGACCTGGAAGCATCTGATGATGACTTTTTATTTTTTATGATTCTTTTTTTTTTTTTTTTTTTCTTCTTAAATTATTATGTTTCCATCTTAGTTCATCTCTACTACCTGCTGCTGACTGCTTACCAATGACTTTGACGCTGGTCGCAGTCTTGACGTCCTCCTGTCCGTCTACCTCACATGTGTATTCACCGGCATCGTCATCTGTAGCGTTCTGGATGGTCACGGCGTGCTGCATACCAATGACATTGATGGCTACTTTTCCAGCCTGTTTCTTCAGGATGGCGCCATTACGCTTCCAGACCACATCTCTCTCTTTGTTCAACTCGCAGGTCAGGTACATAGGCTGACCTTTCATACATGTTGTCTCTGGCTCCAGTTCTTTCAGCCATTTTACAGGCAGCTCTGCATAAAGAGATAAAGTTATTAAAAAACAGTATTTTCAGTGCAGGCTGCCTTTTATTTGAAATTCTTCTTAGTTTGAGTACTTTTTGATGCTTACAAAAAGCTTATTTTCAACTAACAAAGCAGGTCAAAATTGATATTATTACAGTCTTGTTTACATAAAAGACCCTCATTCATTTACCTTCAACAATGAGCTTGGCTGTGCACGTTATTTCCTTGCCAGCATTCTTGGCCACACAGGTGTATTCACCAGTGTCTGACAGTTGGACATCGATAATGTTCAACTTGCGATCTTTGCCATCAGAGGTGAATTTGTGCTTGGGGCCCTCACGGAGGTTGCTGCCATCTTTCATCCAAGAAGTGATGGCAGTGGAGGGAGAGACTTCACACTCAAACACAGCAGACGAGCCAATAGACTCGGCCTCCTGCAGCACAATGTCCTGAAGCTTTTTGATGAACTTCAGGGGGACGGCTTTCAGCTTGAATCCTCCAAAGGGCTCCTCTGGTGGTGATGGGCCTTTACCACCAGGCCTCAGGCCCCGACCTCTGCCACCATCCCCAGGTGATGGGGTTTGTCTTGCTGTAACGTCAGATACAAAAACTGATCAAGTTTCAGACATAATGGTGAGTGAAAAACCCAACTTTGGAAAATGGGATGCTTTAAGATTTTGTCCAACCAGGAATTAGATGTGATTCAGTCGACATGATCTCACATTTAACACAGTTCTGTTTTAAGTCAAGTTCTTTTCAAGTTGGTGTTAAAGGTGCAGAGAATAAAAGATTCTGTTAAGACAATGAATCATGCAGTCACTCTTAATGAGCTTCCAACGGGATTCTTTGAAGAACCCCAAAACTCAAAAATACAAGACCACAGACAACAAACCAGAAATACAACACTCAAAGACAGAAAGATATTGCAATCTCCAGCAGTTGGGAAGCTAAAGCCACAACAAATTCAACGTCTTAACCTACTACTAACACCCATATGTTGATGTCAGCCAAAAGCAGTGCTCCTATTGGCTGTTGTTGATTATGGCTGGGTATCATTCAAATTTGTTTGATACTACTACCTGAGTTTTGGTAGCAGTATGTTTTGTGAGACCTTGTTTTTTAAAAGTTCTCTAATGACATGCAAACTCAAGCAGCTATAAGAAATTCCCAGAATAAAATACTTGATATGAAGATAAAATAAAGATTTGGATGAAAATCTGTTAATATCTACTTGAAGATTTCAAATCTTTCGGTACTTGACATATTTTGACAATTAGGTAGTGGTTCGATACCCAGCACTATTGTTGATCACCACAAACCTTTCGGGTTCAGTTTAAAGACTTAACACCAAACATTTGATTTCGTTGGACAGGACAAGACAAGAAAACAACTTAGATTTAACAGAAATTGTGAAAGGAGCGAGTGAAATTGCTTCAGGTATTATCCAGCACAAAGAGCACAAATGTACACATAAGCACTGATTTCGTTGAATTCATACCACCAAATCCTCTGCCTCTGCCTTTTGGTGGCTCCTCTGCTGGTTTTCCATCTAGACAAGAAACAAGAAGATGAGTTTTAAGTCTCTTTGTTAGGGCTTGTTGTTCCAGCAGGAAACAAGATAAAGATTTGTGCAATGCTAACGGCAAACACACTATATCAGACATACGTTCTTGTCCACATCACATGAGAGAAGGATAAAGAGGGAGTGAAGTGGATGACAAGATGATCAGAGGGACATACATGGACAGAAGACAATGCAGAACACATTGATGAAGACAAACAATCAACACTTTATGACTGATGTGGATGACACCTTTGAAGACATTATATGATGGTCAACATGAAAACATCACAGTGGTTGGAAGGTGAATGGACAGATAAATGAGTACATGAGCTCAAGATGAATGACAGGATGAAGACAAATGGATCAAGTGATCAATAAAGAATGTGATGAGGATTATATGAGCCATCTGAGATGGATGAGAGGGCTCCAGAGTCATCAGATGAGGAGGACATCTGCCTTCATCTCACCTCGTTTAGCGCCAGGGATGCCTGGAGTCTCCAACGCCCCATCCACCCCTTCACCTTCCCAGTCCTCTGGAGGAACCAGCTCCCAGCCCCACGCTTCCTCTATTTCATCACCTTCCATTTCTTCTGCCTCCTCTTCAAACACCTCCTCCTCTGGCTGAGTTGGGACCTTCTTCATCTGCACAGCTCCAGGAGAAACCTCCTTCACAAGAGGGACCCGTCCTTTACCTGGCTTCTCGGGTTCTGAAGCCTCTTTTGGTGACAGCCTCTTTGGGACCTTTTTGAGTGTTACAGCTTCAGTAGAGTCTTTTGGTGATACAGCTTGGGGAATCTGTTTGACTTTTTCAGCACTTGGTTTCCTCTCAGTGGGAATGTGCCCCAGTTCCTTGGGTTCTGGCTTATCAATTTTTGGTGATGGCGTCTTTTTCATCTCAACCTTCTTCAGTTGCTCAATGGATTTGAGTGACTTTTCTTCTTCTACCTTGTCTTTACCCACTCTTGGTAAAGGAGTCTTTTTCAGTTCAACACCTTTCTTTAAGGTATCTGGTTGTTTTTGTGGGACCTCTTTGTTCACTTCTGTCTTTCCTGATGGACTGGGTTTCTTAGGTGGAACAGCTCGCTCCTCTTTCTCCGTAGGTTCCCCATCCTCTTTTTTAGATGTTTCAGTAATTTGCACTTTCCTTACATGCTGTTCCTTCAGCTCTTTAGAAGTTTCATCTCTTGGAGTTCGACTGGGTACATCTGTGTCCACAGACTTATTCTTCTCTTCCTCAGATGCTTTATCTGGCTTTTCTTCAGGCTTTCTAACTTTTGGGAAAGGCTTCAACAAGACGTCCTCTTTCTCTTTGTCTGGTGTGGAAATAATTCTAGGTTTTCTGCAAGGCTTAGTGGTAGCTGTAGGTTCCTCATCTTTTGATACTTGATCAATCTTTGTCCTCTGCAGGATCTGCTTCTGGTCATCAGGACTTACTTTTGGACTAGTCAGGGCAGCATCTTCATCTTTTCTGTGTTTTATAGCAGTGGTGGGTTGATCTCTCTGTGGTGTCTCACCTCTCTTAAATGGAGTGTGTTCAGTGTCTGTCTTTGCTTCACCTTCTTTCTTAGTTTTTGGAGGTTCTGCTGTATCATGCTTCTGAGGTTTTTCAAATGGTTTCAGTGTAACTACTTCTTGATCCTCCTCTTTCTTTGGCAATTTCTTTATTTTCTTTTTAGTTGAGTCTGGTTCAGGTTCTTCATCTTTTGGTGCTTTAGGGGTTCTTATCCATCTTGATTTCTCATCTTCTGCTTCAAATGTTTCAGGTTCCTTCATATGACCCACTGCCCCTTCAGCTACAATGAAGACTTGTTCACTTGTTGCAACTAATGTTGCCTCTCGATCTTCTCTGTCCCAAAGCTTTTGAACTGTCAGTTCTGTGTCATAATGCCTCATTACCTCAACTTTTTGAGTTATGACTTCCTCCTCAGGATCTCTGGGCTTAGTTAGCACCTTTTTAAGCTTGATCTTTTGCGATTCTCCTTCTGGATGCCCTGATTTTTCGAATGGTTTTAGTTTGAGTGATTCTTTCTGCTCATCTGCCTTTGGCTGTTTAGTTATTTTCCTCTTATTTACATTTGGCACTTCAGATTCATCCTCTTCCTGTGGTTTTGGGGTTCTAGTCCATCCTTCTTTCTCTGTTTTCTGTATAACTACAAGCTTTTCAGCCTCCTCAAAATGGCCAAACTGAATCATCTCCTCCTCTGCAGTGAAGACTTGTTCAGTTCTTTTGAGTGTTGCTATCTCTCGATCTTCCCTGTTGTGAAGTCCATGAACCATTAGTTCTACATCGTGATGCCTCGTCACCTCAGCTTTGTGAGTTATGACGTGCTTCTCAGGCTCTGGAGGTTTCACTGGAACCTTCCTCAGCTTAATGACCTCTGGTTCTGGTTCCTTCTCTTTGGGTATTTGGGTGAATTTACTCTTCTTCTTAGGGGATTCTGGTGTCTTTGCCTCCTGAACAGGAATCTTAGACTTTTTCTTAAGAGGTGGCACTGTAGTTGAGGCAGTAAATACACCCTTTGCATCATTCACAGACAGACATGACACTCAACATGTCATCTGACTTTTCTAACATGAAGGACTGACACCACTTACACATATAAATGAAAAACATCTTTGTAGTTGAAGAGACAATTACTAATTTACTGTCCTTTTAAAATAAAGAGTAATAATGATAGTATGTGGTATACCTTTCGTTGGTCCAGGTGCTGAAACTGGTTCCTTGTCTGCAAGAATGTGAATAAGATCAGTGTAAGTATGAACAATATAGCTTTAGAATAAAATACTAAGTCAAAGAAGCTAATGTTCAGAATGCGTGGCATGCATTTGTTTTCTTTATTTTGTGCTTCCAGAATAATTTGCACTAAAATCTAAGAATGCAATGACTTTATCAGGTGTTCAGCGTGATTTCCCATCATTGCAAGTGCAAGCTACAATACAATAAATCTAGGTGCCCAGGAATTCTCAACAAAAAGCACTAATGAGGTTATTTGGTCTCATTCAAGAGATGCTGTTAATATGAAAGACTCAGATTGGATTGGAAATGGACATTTGATTAAAGCTTACACAAACATCAGACAAACAGAATTAGACAAAATTTGACAGTGAATGCATTTCTTCAATCAAAACTCAGACTGCTTAGTATGAAGACACAAGAAATCTGTCAAAGTGGGAGACAAACGGAAGAGAACAACATAAAGGGAAGATGAAGAGATGTTACCTTCAGGGGAGATTTCCTGTGATACAGGAGAAGGTTCAGCCTTTATGGCTGTTGGAGAGGGTTTCTTCTCCACCGGTGCAACTTGAGCTACAAGAATGCCACCTTGATTAAATCACTGGCAAAGATGTGTTTAACAAGCAACAACTAGCATATGCTTAAACAAAAATTAAAGAATTTAGACCAACAGGGTTCTTTAAGGCAAGACAAACAGGGAGTTGAACAACATGGATGACAAACAGAAGAAGCTACCTGCAGGAGAAACGATTTTTTCTGCAGGAGGCTTTGGTGTTGATGGAGATGGTTTCTTTTCCTCTGGAGGAGACACTTAGAAGAACAAAATACCAAAGGTCATGACCAAGAAAACAGAAAATGTGAAAGTGACAAGGCATTCAAACAGAGGACAGATTAAAGATATCAAGAACAAAGACAAATGCACATACATAAAATAGAAACATAAGTCATCTGTTACAAAAATACAACCAGACAACTTGGAGGTTTTCTAATTTCAAAAACATGGCAACACAAACAAAGGACAGTGTTTGTAAGTACCACAAAACACAAAGTGAAAGGACTACCTGGAGTAGGAGCAACTTTGGCTGCAGGAGCAGCAGGAGGTGAAGGCTTTGGTACTGGTTCAGATGGTTTCTTCTCCTCTGGAGGAGACACTTTAAAGATCACGACCAAGAATATAACATGGTCAAGACAGACACTTGCACTGAAACAATGCAAGATAAGACTGGGCACACAGTAGATGGCAAGTTGTGCATAAAGGGCGGTTGGGGATAAAGAAAACAATGAGGATAACTTTTGATCAGCCAGCAAAGAAAGTAAAACAGTAAACAGACAGACATATAGTTCACAACATACAAAACCAAGTGAAGAGGAACTACCTGCCCGAGGAGCAACTTTTTCTGCAGGAGAAGGAGGTGGAGGAGGTGAAGGCTTTGGTGCTGGTGCAGATGGTTTCTTCTCCGCTGGAGGAGATACTTTGGGAATATAAGATGCCAAGATCATGACCAAGAAAAGAATAAGTTTGATCAAAACATAACAAGAAAAGTAAAAAAAACAAAAAGAAAACAACATGGCTGAATCTTCATGAGCCAGCAAAGATGAGGAAAGTACAAACTGAATAGGCTACCTGCCCGAGGAGCAACTTTGGGTGCAGGAGCAGGAGGGGGAGGTGAAGGCTTTGGTACTGGCTCAGATGGTTTCTTCTCCTCTTGAGGAGACACTTTGGGAATACAAGATGTTAAGATCACGACCATGAAAAGAACATAGTCAACCAAGACAATCAATGACAAAAGATGATTTTGACATGAATTATTCCAAATAGCACAGACAACAAGAAGGAGTGACAAGATTGGAGATATGAAAGAATGTCAACTCATGCAAGAAAAACATGAAAGATATAGAGACACCAAGAAAGGTCCCTTACTTGGACATGGTGTAGCTTCTAGAGTAGTGACATAAACACATATGTAACAAAGATAATGGACAAACAGACTTTACTCTGATGATGTGAAGATTAGTATACCATCCTTCCTTGTTGTTCAAGACCATATTGGAAGAGGTGTGTGAATACAGCAAATATGAGATGTTAAATCTCTTTAAAGAGGGACTGATCTTAGAGCGATCATGAGCCTGTGCAGCTCAAATAAGAAAGGGTACCTTTCTGAAGAGGTTGTTGCTCAATCTCCTGAGTTCCCTTCTCTTCCTTCTTGTCATCTTGTCTTGTTGGTGGAGGTTCGGCTGTGTTAGTTCTGGTTTCTTCAGAAGAGTCCACAATGGGGGGTATTATTTCTGCCAGAGAAACAGATTTCTTGGATTGAAGAGGAGGAGGAAGAGGTTTCTTCTGTGGTGGAACTTCAGATTTTTTAGTTGGAGGAACCTTGCCTTTAGTAATAGGTTTCGTGGGTAGACTCCTGTCTTCAGGGGGGACGTCTTCTTTTGGAGCAACAACTGCTCTGGTAATTGCAGCTGAGGTCTTCTTTGTTGGTAGAACAGTTTCTTTTGGTGGTGAAATTTCTTCCTCAAGACAGACTACTTCCTCAAGTGAAGGAATTTGAGCTGGAGCTGGGCCCCTTTGTTTTTCAAAAGACACTTCTTCTGACACAGGAGTTGGTTTCTCCAGAGGTACAATGTCCTCAAGATACATTTTTCCAGCAGCTTTGGGTGTTTTCATGATTTCTTCCCTTGGAGACCCCGTCTTTTTTGGTGTTATCACTTCTTGGTCTGGAGGGACAGCTGTCATAGGACAAGTAAGAATAGCTTGGGGAATAATTTGGAGTAAGTCTTGTTCTGGAGGTGAAACAGTTTCTCTTTGAGGTATGAAACTCTCAGATGTAACTTCTTCCACTTGATCAGTATCAGCTTGCTGCATAACAGTGAGTCCTTTAGATGTAGCAGAGGTTTTAGTGGAGTCTTCTTCAAAGTGTTCTTCATCCTGAGATTTAGTGTCCTCCAGTTTTTCAGCCTCGGATTCCTCTAATGGCTTAACCTGCTGATCTTCACTGTACCATCTGGAAACCTCATGGACATCTTTTTGTTGTCTTATCTCCCTTATCAAAAGGCTTTCTTCAGTCACAACTGACTTCCTGAGCTCCACTACCCCTTCATATGTTCTGTGTCCAAATTCTTCTACCATCCCCTGTCTACGATCCCTTTGAAGAAAAGACTCCCTGCTGTCTTCAAGCACTATTGTTGTTTTCTTCAGCTCAGTCTTCAAGGGAACTGGGGCAGTTTTTAAGATATCACCCAAGACTGAAGATTTGCACCACAGAGTGGTGGCCAAAAGAAAAACAGCAAAAGAACAAAACCATCAAGACACAAAACACTTATCAGTGTGGCATATATGGATATATATTTTACAAATAAACTATAGGTGTTACGAATCACTACCTCTCTGCTGTGGAGTTTCTTGAGACATAGGCTGAAGTGATACTATTCCTGAAGAAATAATCTCATCTGGTTTCAGAAACAAATAAATACGACTCATCAGACTACTACATCGGAAACTACTGAACGTTTGTGCTGATTTTCTAAAATTACCTGAGCAACATTTGTAAATTTAAGCGTACCTTTGACTGGTGTACCCGTCTTGAGCTGTGGTTTAGCTAGTGCTGTTGTTTCCTGTGGTATCTCCCTCTGTTTTACTGTTTGATCATTGGTATGATGTAGTAAATAGTCAACACACATGACAGAAAAGACATCAGGACAAAATTTTGAGAACTTTGCTCATGGTATCTCAGAATAAAGGAACAAATAGTTAAAAGATCAAGATGAGTAAGTAAGTATATTTACAGACATATCTACCTTGTTGCTGAGGCTTTTTAGCCTGAGGAATTTGTTTCAGTGTTTCCAAATCTTGTGGTGGTGTTGGTGCTTGACGCTGCAGCCTTGGTTCCTCTGTTGCTGATTTTGGAGCCTCTGGGCTTCTCTCTGGCTCTGCCGGTGGTTCTATAACCATTTTGTGTGCTACTGGAGCCTCCTTTGGTGTGTCTGGAACTATCTTTGGTGTTTCTGGAACCTTCTTTGGGGCATCAACAACCCTCTTTGTTTTTTCCACAACCTTCTTTGGTGTTTCTGGAAGACTCTTTGGTGCTTCAGGAACCCTCTGTGTTTCTTCCAGAACCTTCTTAGGTTTTTCTGGAACCATCTTCAGTTCATCTGGTTTTGTATCAGAGATGAACCTCGGTTCTTCTGGCTCAGGTTTATCTGCCAGCAGATGTGGTTTTGTTGGAGCCTCAGATGTCTTTGGTTCTGAGACAATTTTGAAGAAAATTTAATTATAAGATTATTATCTTGTGACCTACATTTTGAAAAAGTCACACTCTAACGAGTGCTCACCATGCTCAAAGATATTCATAGATATTTTGGAAAGATCACTTCCACTGTCATACTTAAAAGCAGCTCAAAATAGAAACTCATAAAACTTGTCTTAAAAAGTTAAGACATGAGAAACAACACAACAGAAAAGACCTGAGAGCATCTTTGCAGTACCTTTAGTTGGAACAGCTTCAGCTTTGGGAGGAGTGACTTTGGTTGCAGAGGGTTCTTCTGGTCTGGGTACTTCTTGCACTTGAGAGAACATTATGTATTGTTTAACATGCAGGTAATGACTAAGCCTAACAAAGATTACACTCTTAACGAGTGAATTCCAAGCCTAAAAGAGGATATCAGGGCAAAATAAGCAGAGCAACTGAAGATTTTAAGAGCCAATGACCAATACCTTCAGCTGGAAGAGCTTCCAGTGTTGAGGGAGTAACCTTGGCTGCAGGTGGGTGAACTACAGGTTCTTCAGGCTTTGGTAGTTCTGGTGCTTGAAAGAACATTATGTATATATATGTTCAGTAATCAACTGGTAACCACCAAAACTTCAACATTACAGTCCACTCTAACAAGTGTTTAGCACAAAGATAACTATACAGAGACGTAATTTGAGAACATAAAACAGACAACACATTCACATAACATACTGTATATCATATGTAATGAAACACATTAAAGAGTTCAAAGATTGGAAAAGACACTGTCTTTCTAATACCTTTGGTTGCTGGTGGCATAATCTTGGCAGCAATTGGCTGAACTACAGCTTCCTCTGGTTTGGGTACAGGTGGAACTTTGGAGAACATCAAAAAGTTTCCCATTTTTATTCATCATAAGGTGATTCTAGATTCTAGAGGTGTGAGCTTTAATACTGATACACCACAGCTATGACATTAATGTCTAGAGTTAGTTTGTAGAGGGATTATATGGAAAGATATCTCCAAACATCCTCTTAGCACATTAGAACATGTTAATTTTAAAAGATCAAGCTCAAGAGGTTTGCAGTGAAGAACATCTTAGAGCATTCAATGTTCAAACACGTTAAAGAGTTAAAGTCGCAGATGACAGAAACACGAAACAAGAAAGATATACTGTATGACCAAAGTCTTTCAGTTGATCAGTAGGAATGCAGATTGTTTGTTACTTTACCTCTCTGTTTAGGAGCTTCAGGTGTCTTCTTCTCAGGTTCAACTTTCAGTGCTTTGGGTTCAGGCTTAATTTTGGGCACTTTTGGCTCAGGTGCTGTTGGTTTCTGAGGTGCCAGTTTAGGCTCAGGAGGAACCGTTTTTGGCTCAGCTATAGGTTCAGGTCGATAAGGTTCAGAAATGACCTTTCCAGGAACAAGTTCTTTATCTTGTTCAGGTTCTGGTTTGATGTATACTGAAGGTTCTTCAAGGTTAACAGAGAAATAGAACTCAGAGTCAACACAGAGCACACAAAGCTTAAAGAGTTTAAGGGGTAAAAGAAGGAAAGCACACACACACATAGCACACAAAACATACATAGACATATGTATATGAGACAGACTGACAAATAACTGATCAGCTGACAGATGGACAGCCAAGAATACAAAGCTCTTTATGCGCTGAAAGTACTCTGAGTACTCCAGAATAACTTCAGACATCATGAGGTTACACAGCACTCAAGAGAAAATCTTCAGGTGAAGTATATTAAAGTTAGGATAGTTGGATTTTAATTTCTAAAAAGAATTACTGTATATAAACAAAAGTATACTACATATATCAATACTGATGTTAGAAATATCAAACCTATATGTAATGAATTACATCTAATTACTGAATGAGATCATCTGATTTTATGATCAACCCAAGTATAACATCAGACTCTTTCTGAATTTCATGCTAAAATTGTGTAAATGAGGTGTAGATTTTCAAAGTAATGTCTTATAGAAAATATACACATAGCATATATAAATACTGATGTTATAAATAAGAAATGTTCATGTGAAAAAAATAAAAATATCCTGATTATCCTGAAATTATTTTAGTTTATCTGATCTATGTACAAAAAACTTGGTCTTTTGTGTTGCATTTGTTTTACATAATGTCTCAAGAATTAAGATTTTAAGATGATAAAGAAATCTGAAAATACTGTAAGAAAAAGTCTGTAAATATTTAGATAAAAAAAAATCAAGACCTGAAAAAAAAAAACAAGAAAAAACCCCCATCAATTTACAAATCTTGTAAATGTTGTAATGAAGAGGACATTTAAATAAATGGAAAGATTTCAAGAGATTAACATTTACATGCAGATGTTTTGTGTGGTTTCACAGATGTTTTGCTGCAGTTTGAAGATTTCAGTCTCCTTTTCGAATACTTTGCATTAAGTATTAAGAATGTGAGCCCATCAAGACTCTCTAAGATCACAATCAAAGACAAAAATGATGAGCAACAACATAATAAACGTTACCTTCTGGGGCTGGACGTTCCTCTCGCCGAGGCAGAGCAGCGATGGTTACCTCGGGCTGTGGCTTCTTTGTTTCAGGTACTTTAAAATATATCATGGATTTCAGTTTTCTGATCAGGATAAATGCTAACATCAAGACTCTTTTATTACATGGTCTTTAAGAGAAACAGAAATCAATGAAGACTGAACATGAAAGGTCTAAAACCAAGACAAAATGTACATAAATAAGAGAAAATGATGGCGGTACAGACAGGAAGTGGTAGAAGAAGAAGAAGAAGAAGAAGGAGAGGTACTTGCAGATACCTTTGACTGGAGCTGGAGGTGGAGCTGCAGGCTCAGAGGGTTTCTCCTCTGGTCTCCTGTAAGCCTCAGGAACTTGAAAGATCGAGAAAGTTGACATTAAAACTACACGAGCTCTGCTCTCTAATCTACTGCACAGAAACTCTGATGAGGCTTAATACGAGCAAAGAGAGGTAAGTCGAGTGGACGAGAGGAAAAAACACGAACCACACACATTAATGAGAGGAATAAAAGATAAAGTAAAAGACAGACAAGACCGAACCGTAATCTATGACAAACACAGGTCAAGAGTTACAGCTTTGGAGACAGAAAAGCTCCTATAAGCAGCAGCTGTTGGCGTTTGAAGCATTTAACGTTTAAACCAAGTGGACAAACCAACATGGCGGCCAGCAGAGTGGCGGCTCTGAGCAACGTTGCTACGTTACAGCCACAAGCTTTAAGGAACAGCCCAGAGCCGGTTTGCCTTTTTAACTAAGCAGCTATACCTTGAGGGATTTCTTCTCTTATCTCCACCTGAGTCCTCTCAACAACTTCTTCAACAGGTCTTTTCTCTTCTGATGAAGAAAAAAAGTGAACTTAGAAAAAAATCAACTTGACTCTTTAATGATCTGAACTGATTCAGGATGAAAAAAGTGGATAAACTGCAAATAAATATTAATGAAGAAACAACCGAGACAAAAGGACATCAGCACAAACACAACAGACACAGTGGAAACATAGAAGATGCTTAAAGACAGACGGAGATGAAGGTTTGTCTGACAATGATGGAGTTATTCAATAACACAGAAAAAAGCTGATACCTGTGACGGAGGAGAAGTGAGCAGAAACCACCTCCTCTTCAACCGTCAGACGTTCAAAAGCTACAGTAGATCATTGAAGGATAATCAGCAGTTAAGATCTGCACTCAGATGTTTGGTCGCGACAGAGTTTAGGTTTGTGCAGAAGAGGATTCTGGGATTAAGCTCACCTGCTCTGAAACTCAATTTAACTAAAGTCTAGTCTTCAGTGTCAGACTCGTGACATTTCAGACCTTAATTTTAGAACTTGTCATGCGAATAATGACACTGAGGTCAGAACCCTCCAACATGAATCAGACTAATAATCTAAGATTCATTTTATTCTCAGAATTCTGATTTAAAAAAAAAAAAAAAAAAATTGTAGCAAAATCTTTGAATTTGATTTTAGTCTGGACTTGAATCTCTGACTAATTCTTATTTTGAATTCTAATCTTATTGTCATTGAATTTTGCACTGTTGGTTTTGGAGTTTAATCTCAGACCTTAACTGATCCACACAGCCGTAATCCTCTTCTGTACATTTGTTTCCATCCAGTGACAAGTGAATTAATTAAGGTGTTATGACAGACTGCTTCATGTGATGATGATGAAGTTCTAAATGATCACACAGTTATTCAAGTTGAGAGTTAAAGATGATGATGATGATGATGATGATGATGAAGGTAAAATTTTAGGTGGTTTAATGTTTAATGCACAAACTTGGTGAATCACATTTCTTCACGCAAAATAAGAATTAATAGTGTTGGAAGTGATGATAGTTAGTCATGATTTACTACTCGTTGTACCTTTTACTTCTGTTCTTTCTTCGTAGTGATAAAATGTGGAGGAATCTTTTGGCAGAAAGAGACATTTATGGATGAGAGAAGCTGAGTGAAGTCAGAGTTACAGAGTCAAAGTTCAGTTTGTTTGGTAGAAGCTGTCCCAGACTCACCTGTGACAACCATTGAAGCTGCCTCTGGGACATGAACTGACGTGTCTGGGACATCTAAAGATTCAGCCATAAATACAGCTTCAATTAATGTTGGAATTAATGGGAATAAAAAAGTCTGTTGTGACAGTAAAACTTCACATTTCTTCCATTTCATAATGAAACTGTAATTTCATGAATCTGATGATAAAATATGGAACTTTTGAGTTTCACTTGTAATGAAACTAAAATGTGGTTCCTTGGTTTGGTTTATTGGTTTTGATTTGAGGACACATTCAGTGTTACTGTCATCACTTTGCGGTATGTTGGCGTTTTAAAATACTCACCCAGAGGAACCTTTCCTAACTCAACTTCTGTGAAAGGACAAGGTACAAAATGTTATAGTAACTTCTGACTCCATTCAACTTTAGCATCTTTAGCTACGTGATAAGACGTACACACCTTTGCCTGCCAGGTAAAGCTCAGCTGTGCTTCGAGCTTCTCCCATTGGCTCCAGACGAGCGATCACTGAGTAAACGCCTGACGGAGTGGAGACATTATTAATGCTGATCACAGTACGTCATGTTGTTTAGGTAAAGTTAATTTTTGATGACACTTTATAAATCATTAAAAAGTGCTGGTCACACCAGAAAGTGGAACAACAAAAGTTATCAGCGGGTCTTTAGTTGGTGAACTACAGTTAGCAAGCTAACTGCTAACATGAACATGGTAACACACATTGTTCACATCACAGAGCTTCTCTGCACTGGATCGTTCATTTCATTGAGGACAGAGTTTTACTGAAGAGGCACAGACTTTGCCAGCTCAGACACTAATAGGATGGTAAGATGACTCAGTGTATTAACAGCTGTGTTAGCATGATGTTCTCACTGAGTGTCAACCAGCTTCAATGAAACTGGATAGCAACACACAGCTAATAAGCTAAGCTACAGTAGCTTTCTCTGTTCTGGGCTCTCTGGCTCTCCGTCTGATCAAAGCTCAGCTCTGTCAGGATGCTTTGTCATTGGTCAAAAGGGTGAATTTACATATCAAATTCACCAAAGTTGAACACGATACAGAAGATTTCAACCAGTTTTCTTCATGTCTGTGACTGAGTCTGCTCATCACATCGATTCCACTGAAATAAACTGATTTCACCACAAAACGTCACCATTTTCAATGCTGGTGTGACCGGCCTTTTAGTCCCATTTCATTTGTCATCATTGAAAACTGCACAGATGGCATTGTATTACTGCATATTTGCACATTATAAAATGTATTTTTAGTCTTTTTGGAGATAAAACAACACAAGTTAGCCGAGTCGATGATAATTAAAAATTGTATTTGTTTGTCAGTATTGTGCAGCCCTAAAATCGTTCTGTGCTTTCTCATCTTATATTCAGAGGTTAAACGAATAGAAAATGATTTTCTTGAAAGAAAAACTTGTGTTTCTGGATCAGCGGGAAATATCTCATACAGTTCAAATTCATTTTGAACACACCTTCGTCCTTTGGGGTTACGTTGTGGATGGTCATAAAGTGTCGCCGGCCCTCAGTCTTGAAGTTATATTTTGGGCTCTCTTTAAGCTCCCATGAGTCTTTGTACCATGTGACGGTGGCGTTGTCGAAGGACAACTCGCACTCAAAGGTGGCAGAGTGGTGTTCATTGACCTCGATGCTTCTGATGCATTTAGTGAACTGAATTTGATCGGCTAAAACCAGACAATCAGAGTTAATTCTGATTTCACAATATTAGATTCATGTTAGTTTATACCTTTTATTATTTTATAGATTTGATGTTATTATTTTTATATAAGACTTTTATATTGAGATTAAGTCAGTTTGACTAAACTTAGTTAAATATGAGAGAAATACACAACAACAACATAGAACAGAAACTCACAAACCACAGAAATAAACACATAAACCAACCAGCAGGTTCAAAGAGGTCAGTTTGAGTTTTGTTAGTGTGCAGTCGTAATGCTCACCTGTCTTTGTTCCTGATATTGAAATAAAGGACGAGGACACGTCACAGATGTACAGACAGGTGTCCGTCAGACTGGGAGGAAGCTCACATGCTCTGTAACATCTTACCTGTGACGGTGAGCTTGGCGTTGGAGATGTGAGGACCACACACCACACGGTAGTTGCCCTGATCTTTGGCCTGGCAGTTCTTGATCTTCAGACAATGGCGGTCACCTATGCTGCTGATGTCGTACTTGTCGCTGTTGTCCAGTTTCTGGGTGCCTTTGTACCACGTGAGAGTGATCTCTGGGTAGTTGATTTGGATCTGGCACTCAAAGCTGGCGCTCTGGTTCTCAGTGGTCGTTTGGTCACTGATGTCCTCCATCACAGAGACGGGCTGAAGGTTCAAAGGCTCTTTTAATTATGTCGTCAATGTCCGATGTGCTGACCTTTACAGATGTTTACTGTTTGCTTAAAGTTTGTTCAAAACTTCATTTTAAATTCCAGAGATCCCAAAGTTTTCACAAATAAAAACACCAGGCTGAATTTATAGAGCAATGTGTCTACAAATATACACATGTAGAATATTTACGTAGTTTTATGTGCTTGTTTTACATGTTTGATATTTATATACATTCATATAAATATAATTGAAATATTTCATGAATAGGTCGTTATTCTTTTCATAGTCATTGTAGAAATACACTGAAATACCATTTAAATTTCTGTATTATTAAGCAGCAACACTACCTAAACTCACATTTGGTTTCCTTAATAGAGACCTGACACGTTTGGTACAGAAAGCTGCCCTCCCTTCCCTTTGATTGACACTTAGCTGCAGAGAATTTGACTGAGGATATATTTGGGCTTCTTTCGTCCCTGACTTCAGTATTAACTACTGATGCTCTGATGTGCAGAACTGGGATTGCATCTGACCCAGAGATGCTTTGATGGATTTGTATCCACTGTAAAGCTTGTTGAAAACCTTCCCTCAAAGAATGTGGTTGTGTCCACATGTCCACATTTTGGCCATGTGGTGTGGTATTCAGACTGACTGCCTCCTTCCTACGGCAAGCTGCAGAGGAGTGTAAAAGTGATGTGTGTTGGGTGTTTTTTGGTACCTCTGTGCCAACGCGTCCCTCCAGTTGCTGGATAAGTCGGGCCATGTCCTCCTCCTCAACCCGGCCACCATGCTCCACCTCCTGGGATGAGAAAGGCAACAGCAAAGACAAATTAGTAAATCTCTCTACAGCACCATCAGTGATGCTCTTTCTTAGCCCTTTTCCACTGAGGGAAATGAATGACTCATAGCTTAAAGAAATACTTAAACATTTATTTGCTTTCTGGTGAGAGTTACATGTTCAAATTGATGCCACTCTCGTGTCAGTATGGTAAATATGAAGCCACAGCCTGAAATCTGCTAGCATAAAACTGGAAGCACTGTCTAAAGGTAACAAAATCCATCCTCTTTATTTTCTTACCTATGAATCTGTCTGTAATGCTGCAACAGAGCTTATATTATTATAAGTATTATATTAGGAAATATTTCAAGTAGCTGTAGCTTCAAAGCACGACTTCACTCCTGGCATGAATGTTTGAATTCTACCCAAACCATGACTAAAGTGCTGCCATCATCTCCCTCACCGCTCTTCCAGTCTCCATCTCTTTCTCCCTCTTCAGGAACTCAATGGCCTGGAGGATGGCCCGGTAGTCGTGGATGCCGTGCTCCCGCAGGATCCTCTCG
Organism: Chaetodon trifascialis; assembly: GCF_039877785.1. Taxonomy (NCBI): domain Eukaryota; kingdom Metazoa; phylum Chordata; class Actinopteri; order Chaetodontiformes; family Chaetodontidae; genus Chaetodon; species Chaetodon trifascialis. The sequence continues at coordinate 27,556,687 of NC_092067.1, forward strand.
TAGTCTTTGGGGTCGTGACCTCTCAGCAACTCCACGATATCGATCTCTTCATCTTTCTTGGGACTCTGCTTCGATGGAGTCCTGACAAATATCAAGTATACAATCAGAGAGAGCGTCTCCTTGTCAACAAGACCAGACTCTGTGACAAACATCCGATCAATCTGTCCTGGACGTCCACTTTTCTGATAAATCAATCAACCACGCATGAAGAAAAGGTCCAGCACACTCTGCATATCTTACTTCTTCAGCCTTGTTCTAATGTCTCCCATTTCTTCCATTTCCTCCTTTTTGGTGACCTCCATCTCAGCGCTGCACTCAATCTCTCCATGTTTGTTGGTGGCGACACACCTGTAGACACCGGAGTCAGACTTGGTCACCTCTCTGATCTCCATTTTGGCATCCTGGCCCTTGTGTTCAATGGAGATACGACCACCGGGGGTGATCTGCCTCCATTTGCCCTTCATCCATTTCACGCTGGGGATTGGGTCACCTCCGATCTTGGCGATGAAGGTTGCGGTGCCCTCTGTGAAGACAAATAATAACACGAAACTCCATGTAGAAGTTCTCAGTTGATGTAATTTTCACCTGCTGTGTTGTGTCATAAATTCTCCTTAAATTCTAATCTGCCGTTGAGTTTTTCTAAACATATTTCTTCCGTGACCCTATAGTTCAGATCCTGAATTGTTTCCTCTGTTGTTTCTGTTATGGAATTGAAGAAAAAATTGTTCTTCACGCTTGTATTATCTACAAGCAGTACATAACCAGTGGCTATCAATCATTACATTTCTGTCGTTTCCCTGGAAATGTTCTGACAAGCCTTTTTGACCTGGAAATACATTTTCTCGTGGCGTTAATCTAAGCCCTCAGGACAAACATCTTGGGGTCCAGACGTCTATGAACGGTATACTTACTTTCTGTGACAGAAATGTTTTTCGGTTCCTCGATGAAGAAAAGGTTGTCAAGTCTTTTGACCACAGCAGCTGCAGCTGGGGCGGCAGCCTCAGTGGGGGCAGCCTTGGCTCCTTTGTCAGGAAAGAAATCATGAGGTGAGTGTGGTGTTGCCACATTTGACTCACTCCAAGTAGCCCAGAGTCTAAAATCTGTTTAACTGTTATAAAAGCAGTCCAGTTTTACAGTTTCTTCCAAGTCTTTTAGATAATGTTACACTAACTAAAAGACTTCACTTGTCTGAACAGATGAAAACTTTTACAAGGCCTTTATCAGCTGAGCTGACTGAAAACTTTTCATAGGGTAACACTACCTCAATCATACAGAAAGTATCCCAGGTGGGTAGAAAACCACCCAATCTGTAAAGTATTTCATGTTCTTTTTTGTGTAAAAAGTACAGGAAGTCAACAGTTATCACACAGGCTGATCAGTGATGTTACCTTTCACAGTGACTCTGGACTTGCAGAAGTCACTGCCGGTAGCATTGCTGGCCTTGCAGAGGTAATCCCCTGCATCAGTCTTTGAGACTGGGCTGACCTCCAGACAGGCCATCCCACCAGCAAATGTGATTCTGGTGTTTCCGCTGGATTTCAGCTCTCTCCTGTCCTTCATCCACTGGATGGTCAGTGGAGGAGTGCCACTAATGTGGCAATTGAGGCTCAACTTCTCCCCCTCGCTCACCGTCACCGGTTCCAGGGGGATGTCAAATTTTGGGGCCTGGCTAGCTTCTGAGGAGTGATGAGAAAGAGGCAGATAGTTAGAAATGCTTTCAAACATTACCCTGATGGGCAGGAAATTGGAGCCTCTTCTGCAGATTTTCACAGAGACCTTTGTAGGAAAATCAGTCTAAGAAGTCTTTGTGTTCAATCCTGCGAGAACTCATCATTATCTTGTAGAATAATTGTAATAATTATTGTAATAATTGTAGAATTTTCCCTTAACAGACTAAAAGGAAACCCCAAAACTAAAACAACAACAACACAAAACAAACTATGCATCATGTGTTGTTTCTGTTTTGCCTCTAGTTCGTCTGAAGTTCGACATTTAAAACTCTTGGCTTACCTCTCTAACTCTGAGATAGCTGGGAACACTTCTAAAAACCAACAGCCAACACTTAAACAATCTAATCCAGCCTTCCCAGGATTCCTGGGGAAAACTCAGTGGACAAGATGGCCTCCCTCTGGACAAAAATGTAACTCTAAAAATCAATTCTAACTGTCTCTAAGGGGTCACAAGAGCATTTCTAATGGTGAAATGTAGGAGAAAAAGGAAAAAATGCAGCAGCTGTGTCATTATTAACTTCTCCACATTCCATTATCTGAGTGACCTGAGCCTCAGGAAACGTGCTAAAATATTCAGCAAAAGACTGGTAGAAATCTTGCACAAGATCTGGCTGCTTCTGTACTGGGAGATCATATAAGCTTTGTGGCACCATCAATTTGTACAGAACACTGCTCCACAGATGGTCAGCGTGGTCTGCAGTCAGATGACAGATAGGAGTTGATGGTGTAATTGTCCCTTAAATTCAACATTTTAACTCATTTTCCAAACAGCAAGCTAGGTAACTTCCTCAGTTCGAGTTGGCTAATTGGAAACAAGACAGCAAGCTTGGTGAGCTATTTTGACTGGCTATTGACAACATGTTACCAGCTAGCTAGCATGTTGTCAATCATATAACTGTAATCATCAACTGGCCCCCCAAGTAGTGACTACATCACAAAGCTTCCAGTACCACCTGTTTCATGAGGGCACTTAGCTGAATTTTACATAATAAACACATATTCATTCTATTTGCATAGCATGTATTGCCCATGTTATCAGGCTGATCTGAGTTCCTGCTGTTTTTGATTCAAATTTTGGAGACACAGATCTGTTTAAGGTGGAATAACTGCACCCAGGGGAAAGATCTTACATGATGATCTCTTCACTTTTAAAGGAACACATTACAAAACATAAAGCATAATCATGTTCATCACCATCAGTTTTACATACATGATTGAAAATGTCAAATAGAGATAAAATGACACACATACCTGTGATGGTGAGAGAAACCAGGCATGAAGATTTCCCAGCTTCATTGGAGGCCACACAGGTGTACACACTGCTGTCAGAGATGGAACAGTCTCTGATACACAGCACAGCCATGTTGTTTTTGAAGCTGACATCGTATTTGTCAGAGCCGTAGATTTCATTGTCATCCTTGTACCAGATGATGGTCAGTGGCTGGGAACCAGACACCCGACCCTCCATCTTCACAGTCTTACCCACAGAATCCACCATGGACTCTGAGGGCTTCTTGGTGAAATTTGGAGGGACTTTACGCTCTGTTAATGGGGGAGAAAGTGAAGCAAATCAGGTGAAAATGGTTTGAAATTTAAATTCAAGTATCATTCATCAGGCCACTGGGCCTTCAGCGTCGCAGAGAAGACAGAGCGACACAGCACGTAAGACATAACATAAAAACACCTGCAACACAAAAGCAAACAAATACAGAATATTCATCCTACATAAGCTTCTACCTGTCTATGAATACTTTTTCAAGCAAACACATATTTATCTGACCCAATCATCACAACATGGAAAACATGTTATCAAGGAACAAAAAATAATTTCCTTCCGAACCCAACAATCACTGGACCAGCCAACCCTAAACACAACGATAACGTAACCCAGGACCTTTGAGATGCTATTTCCTTCCTGTTACCAACAAGCACAGGACCACAGGAAATGGTAACCACATGTGGGAAGTGACTTCAGTTCCTCCGGCATTGGAAATTTCGTAAGTACATTTTCCTTTCTATGTTTTATATGGTTTCTTAATTGCTCTGATGAGGTGAGTCGCTAAGGTTGTTTACCTAGTTTCACATTAGCATGGCAGATATCAGTTCCGTCAACATTAGAAATTTCACATGTGTATCTTCCAACGGCCTTTGTCACTGTTGAGGACTTCCAAGATGCAGATGTCATTGGTGGTGGTTCTGAGAAAAGCCATGTGGACGCTAGAAATGTGCCATTGTAAAGTTGCCATGCCTCTATGTCAAAGTCAATTCTACTATGCATGAAATATTAATGTATCAAAAACACTATTAAGAGAAAGCTACAATTGTGTTTTTGACAAGAGTTGCATATTTCACCAAAGGTAATCTTTAAACAAAAGGAACCGAGTATCACAGTCACTGTTTCAATGTGGGACAATTCTAAGGAGAGGATCCATTAACAGAAAAGAAGTTTTGTCACTGAACAAGTCAGTTGAACACAATGACGATTTGATGCAATGCACAGCAGGATTCATGAGAAAAGACAAAAGAAGAATGGAAAAGAGCATCACCTTTCACCATCATGTTACAGCTGGCAGAGGCTGAACCGACTCGGTTCTCTGCCTTGCAGATGTATTCGCCATCATCAAACTTAGATGTTTTGATCAGTTTCAAAGTTGCCACACCATTTGTGAAATCCATTGAGCAAGTGCTGGACTTTCGCAGCTTTCCATCACCTTTAAACCAAGTGATGGAGATGTCAGGTGTTCCCACAATACGGCATTCAAGGGTAACTGCATCACCCACAGTTACCTCCACTGGCTCCATTTTTTCAACAAAATACGGTCGTTCTGAAGTGAAAGACGATTATGATGGTTTAGCATAACTCCAGATGTTGAGTTTTTGATGAATAAATTAAAGAATGGATTTAAGAAAATCTGAATAAATGAAAGAATGATCATTAATTATTACAACTGAAGACAATGCACAAAAACATGCCCACTGATAATTTTACCTAGAATTGAGACTTGTGCATCACATCTGTCACTTCCGACTCCATTGTCTACTTCACAACAGTATCTACCGGCTGCCTCAATCCTGTCAGAGTTAAGAACCTCCAGAATGCAGGAGGTGTCTGTGGTGATCACATTGTACTGATGTGAGGCCCAGATATGTTCACCATCCTTCTTCCAGGTCACATTTACCCTGGGGGTTCCAGCGAATGTTACCTCAAGCCTCAGAGGCTTGCCCTTTTCAGAGGAAATGTCTCTCAGCTTCTTCATGAAGTGGACTGGTTCTGAGAGAGGTAATTCCATTATCAGTTACGTTAAATTCACTCTTACAAGTGCACAGATGGTTTAAAGGGATGTTGTTTTAACAAACCTTTAACAACAAGGTAAACTGGGTAGCTTTCCTTCCCAGCATCATTAATGATCTGGCAGGTGTACTCTCCTGCATGGGACTTTTCGACTCTGTGAAGCAACAAAGTGGTGACATTGTCCTTCAGGGTGATCTCACAGCCCCTTCCATGCTGCATTTCCTTAGCTCCCCTGAACCATTTGACTTTCAAGGGGGTACTCCCTTTCACTTTAGCCAAGAAATACACGTTTTTTCCGGGTAATGTTTCCTTCACTTCAGGAGCTTCCACAAAAGATGGAGGTTCTGGGTTATAAAAAATAGATGTGTTATAAATAGTCATCATCTTTGCATAAAGATCCTGATCATGATCCTTGATCCTGAGCTTGTACTTGTACTTGTGCTTGTTCTGTTGCCGGCCTTATTCACATTTACTGACCTGTCACATTCATTGAAGCACTCGTCTCACTGGCTCCTGCAGCATTTACAGCTTTACATGTGTATTTGCCAGAATCTGACATCTTGATTGTTGGAACTCTCAGTTTACAGTTATTGTCAGTGCAGCTAATGTCATAGTTTAGCCCACTCTTGATCTCCTGGCCGTTGTGGAACCAGGAAGTTGTTAAAGGAGCAGAGCCAGTGACCCTACACTCCATTTCACCAGGCTTACCCACAACAAGGTGGGTGTCTCTCAGCTTCCTTATGAAACTCGGTGGAATAAGTTTATCTATTGTCAAAAAACAACAAGTTTTTAAGCATTTCTGAATTAACTGCTAATTAAAAAGATAACACATTTCATGAGATGATAGGGCAGTGTGAAAAGGCATGTATATAATTGCCACCAACCTGAGACAGAGAGCTTAGTTTTGCATGAAGCTGTACCAACATGGTTTGTAACCTCTAGCTTGTATTCTCCAGCATCTGCTTTATCAGCAGACCGAATCTTCAGGGCAGCAACCTTCTTTGTGAAGGACATCTGATACTTGGATCCAGCAGAGAGCTCTTTGTTATCCTTGAACCACTTAATTTTCAGTTCTGGTGAGCCAGATACTGTGACTTCAAGAGCTGCATTTTCTCCTGACTTGATGTTCAAGGACTCTGGGCTATCCACAATAGAAGCTGGTTCTAGAAATTAGGGAAGAAAATATTAAGCTAAACAAATCCCCATGCTTTCAATGACTGTAATGTAAAGAAGTCTGGAGCTCTACAAACCTAGAACAGTCACTTGGGACACAGACTCCACAACTCCAGAGTCATTCCTCAGCTGGCAGGTGTATTTACCAGCTGTGCTTGGGTCAACCTTGGGCACTACAAGGTTGACCACACTATTCTCAAAGGTGATCTTCCTGTTGTCACCATCTCTGAGAATATGATCCTTGTCCTGAACCCAGGACACAGTCAAAGGCTCAGAGCCTGTCACTGTAGCTGAAAGTATCAGCTGCTGTTGGACTTTCACCGACTGGTCGACCAGTTTCTTGATAAAAGCTGGTGGTTCTAGATAGTGATGGACAGATTAAAGGTGAGGAGAGGTAATCCCACTAAGACTAAGATTTGAGGAAACACCACTGACTCTGTACTAACCTTTTAGGCTAATGGTAGTGTGGCAGGATTCAGTTCCTACACTGTTTGACACCGTGCACTTGTAAAGACCAGCGTCATCGTGTTCCAGTTTAATGATGTGAAGGGTGGCAGAGCTGGCCTCACTGACCATCTTGTATTTCCTGCTCTCCTTTAGTGGTCTTTTGTCTTTGTACCAGTTAATCTGGAACGGTGGAGTGCCATGCACCTCACATTGTAGGCTGGCATCTTTCCCTTTACTGCCCTCTACTGGGCTTGGAGTTTTAATAAAGGATGGGGACTCTGGAAAACACATCGACATATGTTAGCAGAAGTAACACTTGTGGATGACCAAGTCTTCACTTCAAGCACTTCAGTCTTGCAGTTTCATGAAACAGAAATTCTTCTTGAGGGTCATGCGTCAGTTCAGTCCATGCCAGAGGAATCCATCCAGTTGATGACAGAAAAACAAAAATCCTTACTAAGAAAATGGAAACACCCACATATGTTCATGCTATGACTGGAAGGAAGGTCATATCAGATTGAGATCAGAGACATTAACATGGAAAAGGTAAGTTATGGGTATAATGTTGGTCGTTCCATCAAAAATAGGGGAAAATATATCTCTGAAAAAAGAGGAAATACTCAGACTCATAGTATCCAACACACTGGGTGACAAAAATCTGATTTTTGACCAACACAGAAGGTGGGGCCGTTGGATTTCGTGCTGAGGTTTTCACACAAAGGTACAAAAGCACTCATAAAAGGTCCAACGAAATCTCAAAGTCATCAAAAGGGAATTTCATTCCTTCTTTTTCATGCTACACAAGTTCAGAAGGAAAAAAATCCACAAAATAACATTGTCTAGCCAAGACTGAAGATTGAACAGATATTCAATAGCTGACCTTGGACTGTGAGAACGGTGCTGCAGCTTGCACTGCCAGCATCGTTACGAGCCTCACAGGTGTAGATTCCATTATCCTCAAACCTTGTGGTGTGCAGCTGGAGGTACGCAGTCGAGTCAACAAACATTATTTTATAGTTGTTCCCGTCAGTTATCTTTTGGTCATTTTTGTACCAGCACATATTCTGGGAGTGTGCGCTGGTGACTTTACACTCGAAACGGTGTCCCTCACACTGCTTCACAAAGGTAGTGGGAGGAAGTTTCAGGACAAAGTGAGGGGGTTCTGCAAAGTCAAAAAGAATATCAAGTTACTATCGTCAGCATAAAGTAGCACTTGAACATCAGTGTGATGTATGGAGGGTGCGGACAGGTGACTGGATGCTGTAACAGATGGCAGGTGACTCTGAAGACAACATAGATATTCCTGGTAAGAAAAGAAATGGCAAAGTGGCCAGGCAAAGATAATGAAAATGAAAAAAGATCAGCTGTGAAAATGGAGAAAAAAAGATGTAGTTAATTGAGTAGTGATGGACGAAAGAAAGAATAGTCCAACCTTTCACCAACAATTCTGCTGCACTTTTCACCAGGCCGGCTTCATTGCTAACTAGGCAAGAATAAATCCCAGATTGCAGAGTCTCAACTGAGTAGATCTCTACAGAGGAGGAATATTTCTCCACTCTAATCATACATGATGGCCCAGTGATGAGTTCAATGTCATCCTTGAACCATTTCACCATAAATGGAGGTGTTCCTTCAAAGACACTTCTGAAGAGTACAGTAGACTTTGGAACAACAGCCTGAGACTGAGGCTCAGCTACGAATCTTGGTGGCACTAAAATCCATACAGAGAAATGATTATGATACATGACTAAAAGCCTTTGAGTTAAAAATTCGACAAGGTTGAGTTTGAATGCTAACCTTTAGCTGTAAGAACTCCACTGCAGACACAGCTGCCTGCTCTGTTGGTAACTTTACAGGAGTATTCTCCTGTATCAGCACTCTCAGTCAGTTTTAATTCCAGTGAGACAGTATTTTCAATGTGCAGAAGTTTATATCTGGAGCTCTTGCTGATCTTTTGCTTCCCTTTGCTCCATTCAACTGACAGTGGAAGAGAACTGGCCACTTTGCACTCCATGTTAACCACTGAACCCATAATTGCTTGAATATTTTTTAATTTCTTGATGAACATCGGAGGCATCACCTCTTCTGTTTAAAATCATATTAAAAGATAATTATAATCAAAGAAACAATGCAATTCTACAACTTACAATATTTGTAGAGTTGATGAGTATCTTACAAACCTAAAACAACCAGCATGACTTTAGAACTGCAGGTCCCAACAGAGTTTGTAGCTTCAAACAGGTACTCTCCACTGTCTTCCAGCTGAGTCGACTGTATGTTCAGACTACTGAGGTTGTTCTCATGGAAGAGATAATGTTTTCTGCTTGACTGGAGCTCTTTTCCATCTTTGGTCCATCTTACACTGATATGAGGAGTCCCAGCTACCCTGCACTCAAGACTGACTGGATCCCCACAAGTCACTCTGACTACCTCTGGCTTCTCTTGGATCGTAGGTGGTGCTATAACACCAAGAAAAAGAGGTGAGTACACTTGTTAATACCGTTAGAGTGAGCTATAATATTAGGAAGAATCAAGCATGAAGCAGAGGTACCTCGCACTACAAGGGTGGCGACGCATTTGTCCTGCCCAGACTCGTTTATGACATGGCAGGTGTATTTCCCACTGTGAGTCACCTCACATACAGGAATCCTGAGAGTGGCCATGTTGTTATCAAACATTCTCTCAATCTTTGGATCCTCTGGGATCCAGTTCTCATCCTTTTGCCATTGTACAGAGAGAGGCGGAGAACCTTCCATGGTGCAGCAAAAGACTGCAACATCTCCCAGAATAATGGAGACATTTTCTATCTTCTTAACAAATGTTGGAGGAACTAATACAAAGACAACATTTCATTGCAAAATCAGAAAGTATTTAGTACTGCATGCCTAATTTATGTCAGTGTGATTCACAACCATCAGTAAAACCAACCTTTCAGAGACAAAGTTGCGAAGCCAGAACAACTTCCAACCTCATTGGCTACCACACACTGATAAGTACCAACATCTTCCACTTTACAGTCCTGGATTTTCATGCTCACATTTTCACTATCGTCAATAATATACTTTTGGCTGGATTTGATTTCCTTTTGATCTTTGGTCCATGTGACATTGAATGGGGCATTTCCTGCCACTTTGCAAGCAAACACTGCTGTGGAACCTTTCACAACTTCAACAGATGTCAACTCTTCAACAAACAAAGGAGGCTCTGAAATAACAAAGCAAATCAAACTAACCTTTGATTTGTATTTTTGATAAAATAATTAACTTCATCTTGACTTAAACTGAAACACTGACAAGATGCAAACATGTAAAGGAAAACCAACCTTTGACTTTCAGCTCGACAGTGCAACTCTCTGTGCCTGCTTCATTGCAGGCTTCGCAGAAGTAATTCCCACTGTCATTTTCACTAACTTCACAAATCTCTAAGGTGGCCACAGAGTTGAAAAATGACATCTTGTATTTGACACTTTGGTGAATCTGAGTTCCATCTCTGAACCAATGCACAGAGATCTCGGGAGTACCACCAACCTCGCACCTGAATACCTTACTGCCTCCTACTCTTACAACTGATACACCTTCAGGTTTTTCAATGAAAAAAGGAGGATCTGAAAAGAATTCATGCAAAAGTTAATTAAGTGTGGTGATCACTCCAAGTTAAAGAAAACTGATCAAGATGAAAGACTTATATTAACCTTTTACAAATAGTGTTGCTTGGCATGACCTGGAGCCCACGTCATTCTGTACCTCGCAGACATAGTCACCAGAATCACAAGATTTGGCAAAGAAGAGCTCCAGTGAGCTCGAGGTGTTGTCTTTAAACACAGAGCAGTAGTCACTGGATAAAATCTCTTTCCTGTTTGTAAACCATTTGATGGTCATCGGTGGAGTGCCAGAAACATGAACATTAAACCTAACTTTTGACCCAGGCAAAACATTCATGGATTTGGGCTTTTCAAGAATGCTTGGTGGTTCTGTTGGTGGACAAAACCCAACACTTAAATTACAACATAGTCACAACACATACAATGTGATTATGCCTTAAAATGCAAGAAAGTACTGTGGATGTAAGATGAGTTCAAACCTTTAACAAACAAAGCTGCAGAGCACTGGGCAGATCCTGCCTCGTTTCTAGCCAAGCAGGTATAGCTGCTGCTGTCTTTAATGTCAAGACGACTAATTTCCAGGAAAGCAACATTTTCGAAAAATGTGCATTTGTGTTTCTCATCAGTCTGGATCTCTTTCTCATCTTTGTACCACTGTATCGTCATCGGCAGGGAGCCGGACAACAGGCACTCCAGATGAGCAAATGATCCTTTGATAGCTTCTGTCTCCTTCAGTTCTCGCGTGAAAGATGGCTTAATAATCTCATCTGTTACAGACAAAGCGCAAAAAGAATGCCAAGTATGTTGTACCCTTAAAATAGACAAGAAAATCTCATAAAAGATATTAAATTTTACAATTAACTGACCTAAGACAGTAACAGCTGCCTCACAAGAACTGCATGCAGCACTGTTTGAAACCTCAAAGGTGTATTCACCGCTATCGCTTTTTTCTGTTTTAAAAATCTTGAGCACAGAGCTGATGTCTGTGCTTTGTATTCTGTATCTCTGGCCTGAGGTCAGCTCCTTTCTCGTCTTCATCCATCTCAATGTCAGCGGTTTGGTGCCTGAGAATCTGCATTCAAGCCTGGCCGGATCGCCCTGGGTTACGTCGATGGACTGTGTATGTTCTAAAATATGTGCTGGCTCTGAGACAACATGATCCAAAACTGAGTTAGCTGCTACTAGTTAACAGGTGTTAATACAACAGATGAGACGTCAAGCTTGACATAAAAGCAACGACAGTTAAGACGGTAAAAGTCACAAACATCCTACAAACCTGTCACTATGAGCACAGCAGCACATCTCTCAGTTCCAGCTTTGTTCTGTGCCTCACAGACATATTTCCCACCGTGTGATATCTGAGCATTTTTCAAATTCAACACGGCACTTTTGACTTCTGAGGACATCTTAACATGCTCATCTTCTGTGAGCTCATGACCATCCTTGATCCAAGAGAAAGTCATGGGAAGTGATCCAGACAACATGCACTTCATAGAGATCTCAGAGCCCACCACACAGGACATATCCTCTACTCTCTGAACAAATGATGGTGGTTCTAGTGAAAGAAGACCACAAGTCAGACTGCAGGCTGTATGCAGAGAGATTTACACAAACACAGATGACCCACATTGCAAATTTATATCTTCCTGGTCGAACATTCAGCTGGCTGCCTAAATTAAGAAAAACAAGTGCAGCAACCTTTCTAACCAAAATGTACCAATTTACCAAAAAATATTTAGGACAGGCAAAATACTCTTTGGAGAAAATGTCATGGTGCCCTAATTAATTACACTTTTGTCATCACAAAAGAATCTGCACATTTTTCCCTGCCAGAATTTTTCCAACATGCCCAAAATGTAATTGCTGAAATTTGCATAAACGTTGATTGGCAATTTGGCAGCATGCACAGATAAACTTTGTTGGCAGTATTTGACACTGTCCTTTGACTAACCTTTCAGTGAAATTTGGCAAGAACAAGATGTCTCCCCAACATCGTTTGCAACAGTACAGAGGTATGTCCCAGCATCTCTGGTGTCGCAGTTCAAGATCTGAAGAGTGACTCTGTCGTTTTCAACACTGATCTTATGACCTTTGTCCATTCTGATCAGCTTATCATTGAGCAAGCAACTCATTTCAAATGGAGGGGAACCGGAAATGGTTCCCTCCAAGAGAATGTCAGATCCCTTTACAAGCTCAGCAGAATTGAAAGGCCTCACAAAAACTGGAGGCTCTACAAAAAAAAAATAAGAAAAGAAATGTTATATATAAAGACGATAAAGAGCTGATGAGTATGTGTATGTGTAGTCTCATGAGGCCAGTTTGGTCCACAGAATTCATTTAACTGTTCAGTCTTCACATTACAAACTCTCCACTCTCATTGGTTATCTAAAAATTCAAAGGACCAATGAAGGTGCGTTGATTCTCTGCAGTATGTCAGGAAAAAACTCTTGAACAGCAACTAAAATACATGAGTTCTTTAAGAGGAGGAATCAAATCCCAGGTCTGAACATGCTGAAGAACAATGTGGACCAGACCTCATGCCAACAGTCTAAAGTTCATATGGGAAACACCAACCTTTCACTGTTACTGAGCTGCTGCACTGGTCTCTGCCGGCCTCGCTGGAACACATGCAAACATAATCTCCACTGTCCTCCACAGAACAGTTCTCTACCTCCAGAGTTGCTATTGAGCTGTCAAAGGACATTGTATGTCTGTCGTCTGAAGTGATTTCGGAGCCATTCTTAAACCATGTGATGCTAATAACAGGGGTGCCCTGCACTTTGCAAGACAACTTCAGGGTTTGTCCAGTTTTCAGCAGCTGTGAAGGTTCAAACTTCATTGTAAATGCTGGGGCTTCTGTAAATTAACAGTAACAGTAAAAGGAAAAGATTAAGAAAAGAAAACAACAGCTCAGTGAATCTCCCTTTTAAAAGACAGAATGAAACAGCACCTTTAACAAACAGGACTGCAGTGCAATCCACCTTCCCAGCCTCATTGGATACTTGGCATGTGTATTTAGCGGAGTCACTTGGTTTCACGGAATGAAGCTCCAAGGAGCTTGAAGAGGCCTCTTTCTTTATGAAACATTTTCCTCCAGTGAAAATCTCTTTCTCCTCTCTGAACCATTTAACAACCAGAGGAGCTGATCCTGTAAAGGCTGATTTTATGACAACATTTGATCCCGGTGAAGCATCCTGGGATTCAGGTTTCACTGTGAAGACTGGAGGTTCTGGATTTATTTGAGAAGACAAAGAATACATATTGAAATCCTACTTATAACTTTGTATCATTCACAATGTCTGCTAAATGTCAGTTGAATGTCAGGTTTAAGGTAAAGTAATTCAACTTCTCTGACCTCTGACGGCCAAAGTACCACTCGTCTCTTTTTCTCCAGCATCATTAGACGCCCGGCATGTATAAACTCCACCATCTCTTTGCTCCAGGCCAGTTATTGTCACAGTGGCTGTACTCTCACTGTAATCAAGCTTATATTTGTTACCACTGTGGATTTCGTTATTGTCTTTGTACCAAGAAATAACCAGTGGCTGAGATCCGGAGACTCTGCATTCCAAAGTAACATTACTACCAATACTCCCATCCACTTTCTTTAGAGTTTTGGTGAAGGATGGTGGAACTGCACGATCTGTGAAATGTAACATATAACTGTCATCAAGGGCAAATTCTTTAAGTTGTTCTTAACAGTGTATTCTTGGCTAAAACTAACCTATAACAGTGACTGAGCAGGTGCACTGATCTTTTCCAACTTTATTGGACACCTCCATCTTGTACTCTGAAGTGTCGCCTTTATCTGCTGTGAGAATCTTTAAGATGGCAGTGTTCTCCTTCACCGTCATTTTATATTTACGGCCACTGATCATTTCTTTGCTGTCTTTAAACCATTTCACTTTGAGATCTGGGCTTCCGGAAATGGTGCATCCCAATGTTGCCGAATCTCCTGCAGTCACACTGATGGACGCTGCTTTCTCTAAGATCCTAGCAGGTTCTGTAATACAACATGGGTTTTAGAATTTAAAAACATCTGCATATATCTAAATCTGAAAATTGGAAATATTTCTAATAAACAGGAATTTATGGTTCTAACCTTGAACTGATAAAACAGCTTCACATTTCTGCTGTCCAGCCTCATTTTCAGCGAGACAAGTATACTTGCCACCATGCTTGATCTCAACAGATGAAAAGGAAATGCTAATGATGTTGTTCTCAAATGTCATTCTGACATTTGGATCATCATCTCTTAGCAGCTCAGAGTCTTTCATCCATTTGACAGTGATGGGAGCTGAGCCTTTTAGGGTTCCTTGTAGCTTCACTGTATTCCCCAACACTGCTGTAGCACTGTCAATCCTCTTTGAGAACATAGGTGGTTCTGAAATAACAGTATTCGTAAGAATTATATAAACAGCTAAAAGAAGTACAACTATAGTTATAATTAAAGTCCCGTATTTTTTTTTTTTTTTACATCACTAACCTCTCTGCTTCGCCACTGACTTTGAGGCTACTGATCCAACCTCATTTGACACGACACATTCATATTCACCAGCGTCAGCGCTCTCAAATGAGTGGATCGCCAGAGAGGTCAGGGATCCCTGTGATAATATTCTGTATTTCTTGTCTGGGGACAGGCGTTTCTTATTCTTTTTCCAAGTCACCTCGAATGGCGCAGATCCTGCAATTTCACACTCCAATACAGCTACAGATCCTCTGACTGCCTCTACAGAGAGTAATTCTTTTCTGAAAGATGGCGGTTCTAAAGGGGAACAACTTAAGTTAGACAAGTTCTTAATCTGACTAACTAATTCTGGTTCTGTAATAAAATTGCCAACATTTACACACCTTTTACTGTTACTTTAGCGCTGCAGCTTTCACAGCCAGACTCATTGAGAACCTCACAGGTGTAGTTTCCACTGTCACTCAACATGACGTCCTGTACCTCAAGAGTAGTGACACCATCCTTCAGACTGACATGATATCTGCCACCAACAGACAGCTCACTGTTATTAAAGAACCAGCTGGTGTGAAGTTCGGGGGATCCTTTGACACCGCACTGCAGTCGTGCAGTGCTGCCTTGCTTCCAAACTGTGGTGGCTTCCAGCCTCTTTACAAAGACTGGTGGCTCTGGAAGAGGTGTGTGGTTAAAAAGAGCCATTATGAGGTCAAAGAAGTAATTTGAAAATAACAACCAAGCACTGAAAGAGAAGAGATTTAAGACTTGGGGAAAAATCAGATGGAGCTACACTTACCATCTAAAGTAATTCAAATTATGTTTTTTAATTTTCAGTACTGCAGATTTGCAACAGCTTCAAATGCTGCAGTAGCCATGAAGGTTAACTAGATAGCTCTTACCTTGTACCTTCACTGAAGTGGAGCAAACTGCACTCCCAGCTTCATTCGTCACTGTGCACACATAATTTCCACAATCTTTCAGTGTGGTCTTTAGGATATCAAGAGTAACTGTCTTATCCTCAAAAGACAGTTTACAATCTGGAGACTGGTGGACTTTTCTACCATCTCTGGTCCAGGTGACTGTTACTCCAGTGTCCTCATCCACCTGACACTCAAGGTGCAGAGGAGCTCCGACCACAGCGGCAGTTGGACCCAGGAGCTTTACAAAGTTGGGCTTATCGATAACAAGCAGCTCCATGCTGCACTCAGCTGTCCCAACGTTATTTGACACCTTGCACATATAAAGGCCCATGTCAGCTGGGTCAAGCTGGTTTATGCAAAGAGTGTGTTTATTGTTTTCACAAGAGGTTTGGTAGTTTGTAGGCACTCTGGTTAATGCCTGGTTGTCTTTGAGCCAGACAACATTCAGTGGAGCAGATCCTGTTATTACACACTGTATCATTACCCTCTTTCCGACAAACACAGTCTGAGGGTCAGGTTTAGTTATAAAGGCAGGAGGGAATAGCTCTATAAGAGTTAAGAAAAGAGAAACACATTAGTGGCAATGTTATACCCTGTTAATTTACCTTAACAAATTAACAAACAAATAATTTACCTGCCAATCTGACAAAACCAAACCAGCAGAGCAAGAAAAACTTTACAAAATTAAGCGAATGAAACACAAAGTTTCAGGCACCAATGATTATCAAAGGAGGACCAGCAAAGAAGAGCATGAGAAATAACACCTTGTAGAAAAGAGAGCTCTACTAGAACAAGATTCACCTTTCATTCAACACCAATAACAGCGCCAAACTCAACCAGCGAAGAGGAAGGAAACATGCATTACTCTTACCTGTCACACTTAGAGAGGCGGAGCATTCATCACTGCCATGCTGATTGGATGCCTTGCAGGTGTATTCACCACTATCGTCCTTGGTTGCACTCAGAAGTTCAAGAGAGGAAGTGCTGAATCGACTGATAATCCTGTATTTATCACCCTCTTTGATTTGGTGGCCATCTTTGAACCACTTGAAGCTCACATTCGGAGCATCCTCAGTTTCACATTCAAACTTGGCAGCGTTGCCGATGTTGATCTCCATAGGGACAATTCTGTGCCTGAACACAGGTTTCACTGTGGTTTTGGAGAGAAAGAAAGACAACAAGACAAAGTAAATAAACAAGACCATTTGAAACGGAAGTAAAAAGGAATGTTTGTACTGGAGGTGGTGATCCTGGGATGGAAAAGTGACACACACAAAGTTATTCTGTTGTGACTGTGGAGGAAGAAAATGGTATTAGATGTAGGTTGAAGATGTCATGAAAGGGATTCTGTGATAAGAAAGGGAGTGAAAGCATGCAAAGAGGAATGGACCGGGAATGAGGACTGATGAATGCGTACAGATACGGACTCAAAGGTGATTCCTTGGGAGGACAGGAGAATGGATATGGTGATGATAAGCTTGTGGAGAAATAAATGAAAAAGGAATGAAAGCTTGAAGGAAAAGGGGGGTGTCACCGGTGTCTGGTGAAAACCTCAAACCCCCAAATTTAGTTTTGTGTGGAAAATACCCAAATCAACCATGATAGACCTTATGTTTTAAGTTTAGACTTTTAAAGGATTTCATGGACTTCTACTCATAAATATAGTCCCAAGTTCACATGCAGTTCGACTTATGGTTGATTGGAAATTCAATGTGTGAAGTTAGTTGATGATGATATCAAAGAACTGCCATCATCAAACCTCTTGAGACCACAGTGAGTCTTGAAGATGTTGTGGTCTTTCCAGCTTCATTCTCAGCCTCACAGACATACTCTCCTTGATGCTTCTCCTTGAAAACTGGGTCGATAACTAGGATGTATGTGTCATGGTCTTTAGAACACTTGAACTCTTTGCCAGATTTCACCAACTGGCCATTGAAAAACCAGTTGACTTTGGTGACATACTTTATGATGGCAGTAAAAATGGCCTTGCCATTTTCCTCAATGCAAACATCTTCCAGGCAATCTGTGACAACAGGATAATCAACCAGACTATCGGAGGACTCACTGATCATGACTGCCTCTGAAAGAAACTCCTCTTTGGTTTCACTGTGGGCAAAAATATCCACTCCTCGTTCAGCAGAAACCTGATCAACAGGCACTGTCATGGCAACTTCAGCAGTGGTGCCATCCCTCTCTGACCTGACTGTCTTCCTGCTCACCTCATGGATTTCAGACAGACTCTGAACAGCTGCGCTTTGGAAGGAAGCCATGGCTTCAGTTCTGATGGCTGCAGAATGAGATGCAGCAGGAGGAACCCCAACTGCACTCTCTGCAACCATCAAAGTGTCCACCACAGACAACAACATCTCTTTGGAGGGCTCTGAGCAGAGCAGTGCTTTCTGAGGCTTGTCAATCTGCATGGTACCTGGTTGCTCTGATGAAAGACTTTGTGGCTCATGGAAAACCATAGCATGCAGAGCTACCTGGAGTTCAGATCTGAAGTCAGCTGTCTGAGGGTATGTACCTTCAAAAGACAATGTGATCTCCATGGGGGCACATGGTGTTGTGATCAGGTATGTGTATGTGGCCTGTCTGGGCTCTTTCTGAACCTTCACCTCCTGTACTTCTACTGCATCTAACCTTCCTACAACGTTGGCTAGTAACACTGGTTGGTCACTGGCCACAGCAGACTGAAGAGCATCTCTGAGTTGACGTCGTATATTCAAGCTTGACGGTTTGGGAATCTGAATGAAAAAATGTAGTTCTTTAGGTAGAGTCTGAGTGTCCTGAGACTCATGAACAGACAGAACTGCTTCAGGTTGTGTCATGATGCTGACAGCTGAGCCCTCAGATTTATGTATTTCACATGACTGCTCTCCCTTAATGACCTGCTTTTCTTCTAGCAACACAGACTGTCGGACTGACTGGCCCTCCTGGATCTGGACTGCAAAGTCTTGTTGAGCAGCTTCTAAAATTGTACAGCTTTCAGTGGCTGCTGCTTTCTCCTCTATAAAAACAGTTTTTTTGGAGATCTTAGGCTCAGTTATCATCCTAGGCTTAAATTTCTCATCAGTTTTGAGGCTAACAGTATGACCCTCCTCCAGAGTCTGAGTGTCTGTGATGTTCAAAGAATGCATGATATTCCAGTGATCCTCTTTCTGGACTAATGCTCGCTGCTGCTTCAAATCAGTAATGAAAGGGATCTCCTTGGGCAGCTGCATGGGCTGGGAGGAGACTGTGAGGATACTCGAAGGCCTGGGCTCAGTTCGAAATTGTGATTGAACCCCGATCGTGGACACCTCAATATCTTTATGAGAATCTGCTGTGATCTCCATTCTCTCTTCTGATGTAGCAGCATGCCTTCTAGCCTTTTCCTGTTTCTGTGCTGCCACATGCTGATCAGGCTTGGTAATGGTAAGTATGCCTTCTTTTGGTAGAACTGATAAAGAATGAATGGACTGAAGGTATTTTGTTTGTGGTAACTCTTTCTTTGGTTGAACAGACATGACATCAGTCTTTGCTGAGAACTCTGAAGTTGCCTCGCAAACTGCAGTTCTTTGCTCTTCTTGGGTCACAGAATACAACAAAGTTGGACTCTTCCTTGTTTCCGCCTGCTCTGTAGAGGGCTTTTTGCTGCTGAACCGTCCCTCAGACTGTAAAACATCCTGATCACTGATAACCTGCAGATTCAGGAGTCTTTCTCCCTCTCGCTGAGGCTGCAGACACACAAAAGATGCTATACCTGCCACCTGTCCCGCCTGTTCACATTGGAGTTCATATTTCTCTTCAGCAGTTACAGCCGACTTATAGTTCATGTCTTTGCATGGGGAGATGCTCTTCTGCTCCGGTCTATGTATTTCAAATCTCTGCTCCTTGAATAAAGTCACTCCTCTTTCACTCACTGATGCTGACACTGGCTTAGCTTGTTCTTTCTCAAACAAGAGTTCAGTGGCTGCATCTAAGGCTGGCAGAGGCTCAGAGTGTCGCTCTGTGACTGGCAGTCGCACTGTAGACTGAGCGGAGTATAAAATCTTAAGCCCCTCTGTGACTCTGAAACTCCTCTCTTCCTCTGGCCTGTGAGTGACGCATGATGTTTCATCGTGGATGGGCAGAATGGACTCTACTTGATGACTACTAATGAGCTGCCTGGGTTCGGTCAAGGTCTTCTCATGCTCTGGGACCCAGTCTGTCAAGGCCCCAGCACTTATTGTGGTGAATGGCAACACCTCCTCAGATGTGGCTGAAATGATTTTCAATGGCTGCTCTTTGGCTAACTGGAGTTCTACAATCTCTGGGCTGAGAATCCGTTCAGAGTGCTGCTCTGTCATCTTTTGTCTCTCCTGGACTGAAGATAAGAAAGTTGCCATATGCAGCTGCTTCATAGGAACAGCTGAGACCTGGGGTGGATGAGTGGGAGCCAAAGAAACGCTCTCCTGTATTTCATGAGACTGCAGCACTGCTGCCTGGTGGGTAAGCTGCTCTCGCTGAAGGGTTGCAGCAGAGATATCAAGCTCTTTGAGAGTTCCCACCTCCTCACTTGGAATAATCTGCCGATCCTCAGTGCTAATGGTGTAAATCAACTGATCTGATAGATTTCTTTCCTGGTATAATCTGGATTCTGTAGTTTCTTCAGTCAAAGATATTTTCAAACCTTTTGTTTTCCTAATTAACATGTACTCTTCCTGAACTTTCTCCCTGACAACCAGCAGCTCTGCGGAACAAGATGCTTCCCCATATTGGTTGGAAGCCTTACAGGTGTAGACACCACTGTGCTCTTGTTTGACACTCTTAACATTAATAAAGCCAGATCCATCTGGGTTGTTCACAATGATACAGAACCCACTTGGCTGAATCTGAAAGCTGCCTTTGAGCCACTGGATCTCAGGGAGAGGATCTCCAGTGACAATATACCTGAAGAAAGCCTGACTGCCCTCAGACAACTGAAGAGACTCTGTAGTTTTAATGAATTCTGGAGGTTTGCCAGTTGGTGCAAACATTCTCCCATCAACTTTTTCCCCCCTTTCTGGCTCCTTCATCCCAACATGCAAATAAGAATTGCAAGTTGACTGACCAAGTCTGTTGCTGGCAGTACAGGAGTACTCTCCTTCAAGCTCCTGTTGAACTTTGTTAATGACCAAGCTATACTTGTCTCGGTCATGAATGAATGTATACACAGACGAACTCATTATGATATGGCTGTTGTGGAACCACTGAATGGTGGGTTTAGGGAAACCGGACACTTCGACAGTAAACGTGGCAGTTTCTCCGACAGTCACAGCTGCTGGAGAAAGTTCACTAAGGAAAACTGGTTTTTCTTTTTTCTTCTCCAAAGTGCTGGAGTAGTAGTGTTCAGAATCTGGCCAAAGTTCAAGTGTTCTGGTTTTATCTGGCAACATTAGGCCAGTGTAGTATGACTCTTGGGTTTCTGCTTCCTCTGCGATGGTTGAGCTAGAGAAGGCTGAGTTGAATAATGACAGTTTAAAGTAAAGTGAGGCACATAGTACAACCACAATACAATCACAATACACTGAAAACACAGTGACATATGCATCTACAGTTGAGTTATAGTTGACTGAAATGTAAATCAAACAACCATACTGTTGTAGCCAAATTACTACAAATGATGATTCTTTACATCACTTCTGTCCATTTCCAAAACACACCATTTGTTTTCAGTTCACTTTCAGGATTGAAAAAAACAACAACATACTCATATCTGACATCAAACACTATTAAACAGAAAGGCTTTATGATTTCACTGACATTTACCACTTCATGCTATAAACACGTGACTGAAGTTAACGAGTTACAGAGCTGCAGCAGCTCTATAAACTGATCAGTGGACCTTGAGTTACGGATTTGATAAAGCATAAAGAATAGGAAATGCAAATTGAATCAATTTTGGAAAACATCCCAAAATATCAGTACAACATTCTAAAACATAAAATTCAACTTCTAAAAACTGAACATGATTTTCCTGAAGAGTGAATACTAACAAAATAACACCTTTGTAAAGACATAAGGAAAAAAAAGTCTACATCATGGCCAAAGGTATCCCTGTTGACATCAAACAGTATTTACCTTTCTGTTCCTCCTGGGCCTGAACCATTGGTTCCTTCTCCACTGCAGTTACTGAAAAGACACAAACGTTTACAAATTACAAACATTCCCAAAACTGTGCATAAAGTCTCATATGGTGCAAGACTGTTAGAATCAGTGACAGGTCGTGCATCCATATTATCTGTTTGTATTCATTTTTTCTTTCAACTGAACTTCTTGCATGCTTCCTTTTGGGCTTTAGTGTGCAGCATCTCTGGCTTTTTGGAAAATGCTGAGTGATATGAGTGTCTCTCTGTATTTCTTTTGATGTTGTTGTCAGTAAAGCAGGACACAGAGGTCAGAGACCTCTCCTAAGCACAGTGGTTAAAACCTTGTTGAAGAAGTGCGTCACCATGTGAAGAAGTGTGCCTCTGCTGGCTGTGTGGGTGGAAAGCAGTGTGAATGAGTGGTGGGCCAAACAAAGCCCAAGCGAGCAGAAGGACCAAAAGCATGCAGATGCCAACCTTTCATCACTGTGCTGCACTCAGCATCCCCGGCTGAGTTGACATTTGTGCAAGTGTAAGAGCCCCCTTGTCCGGGTCCCACATTGTTAACATTTAGACAGCACAGGGGGCCGTCGTGTTTCAGAGAGAAAGACACAGAATCTTCAACATTCAACCGGTTGTAAAGCCACATGACAAACGGAGTGGGAACCCCCTTCATAACGCAATACAAGGAGTCGCTGTTTCTGTTTGTGATCAGCAGCTCAGGGGGGAGTTTGATCAGGAAGTCAGGGCAGCTGGAGAGGCGTTGGCCTCGCTTGTCATGAGGCAAAACATCAGGGAAATACAGGTGGCTGATGAGGCTGTAAGGTCTCTGGGAAGATGGAGGCGATGGTCCCGGCTTCTCCACCGCCTCCTGCTTGTCTTGGTAAGGAGGATCTCTATGGGTCTCCCTGTCTGTCTGAGACACTTTACGCACAGAATCGGTAGGGATGGGGGTTTCTGCTTTGAGATTTGCTTCTTTAGCTGGGTGAGAATAAAGTTAGGAAGAGTAATTAGGGGTCAGACTTTATAAGGCCATGACTCTAAACACTAAAGGGATTAGTAAGATGGATGTATGGATGAGGTTAGTGAAGCAAAGCTGGCAACTGCAGGAAGAGAATAAACTAGACTACAACGCTTGTTATTCTATTACATTCTAACAGGTTACAGACTGAGAGGAAATATTAAATAATGAGAGGAAGGGTGAAGCAGGAGGAGCAGGTGGAGAGATTGGATGGACCAGATGGAGAAACAGACTAATTAAAAAAATAAAGATTAACCACCTTCAACAGTGAGCTGGGCGGAGGAGCTGTTCTGGCCGTGTGGGTTAGTGGCGGTGCAGCGGTACACACCCTGATCCGCCACACCAACACCCTGGATGACGAGGGACAACAGGCCCCCAATCTGAGAGCTCCTGACGCGCTCCGTGTCCACCACACTCTGGCCGTTATGATCCCATATCACCCTGGCGAAGGGCTGGCCATCGAACGAGCAGCTGAACTCGGCCATCTCACCACTTTTCACCCAGACGTCGTTCATTTCCATCAGCAGTTTGGGGCTGGCTGAAAGTTTGATGTCAATGCTGCTCATCTCCACTGAGCTTACACTCTCCATATGACTCTCAACCGTCCTCCAAGACAAGGAGGTACTCTCAGAGACCAGCTCAGTAAACTCAACACTGTGGGCTGTTTGTCCCACCGACAGAGAGGTGAAACTCTCTGTCTGAGCCTCCAGACTCTGACTTAGCTTCGTCTCATCCCCAGTGCTCGACAGACTAGCTAAGGCTTTTTTATCTGGGTAATAAGAAAGAGTAGAAGAATTAGGTCAACACATCATTCTGGTGACTTCTTCAGGCTACTTGTGTCATAGCTTGTTTGCCAAGAGTGCAGTTGGAGTGGAGCGTTGAGGATCAGTCATGATCAGTGAGGGAGTGGACAGTGGCTGGTTTCCGCTGTCAATCATGCAAGCTTGACCGGAGCAAAAATTTCAAATAAAAAAACAGCTATGGATTATGTCCGTGCTTGAGCATGAGGAACCCGGAAAGCTGGATTTCCAAAGTGCAGATCGGTTTTGATCATGCTGCATTCTGCTGAAACAAAGACTCATGTCTCAGAATAAGACATCCCTACTGTTAAGACGTAGGAAGAGAAGACAGTCATGCATCACGTGTGAGACACGTGTAAGATTATCACCTGTGAGGATATCAGAAAACAGAAACAATGCAGACTTTCTGAAGGCTGAGCTGGCAAACTGTTACCAAACTGGGGCTGCCTGCACAAAGATCCTGCTGACACGTCTACAGAGATACTTAATCTGAAGAAAAATTAAGACAAACTAATTAAAGCTGAAAGAGTCAGCCAGTCTTCTTGCTATGGCTCTCGGTTTGACAAAATTAGGTATCAAGTGAAACATGGATTGTGAATTGTAGCATAGCAACAATGTTGTTGAGTGAGCTTCAGTACCAGGCCAGAGTCACCGGAGAAGATCAGTGTCCATCAGTGATGGAGGAGTCCACATGTTTATCGTTTAGCTATGCTAAACAGTATCAATCAGATAAAGTTAGCTCTGTCACCTTGTTAGCGAAGAGAAGTACTTAAAATAGTTTGTTAAAATGATGCTCAATATTACCTCGCTAGCTAATGTTAGCTTAGCATGGCCCAATTATTCATAATGACTATGGGCTTTCCACCAGGTGAACCTTTGAAAGGTTTTGGTGATTACTGTGGCTGAAAATAAGCAAATTTGTAGAGGACACACTGAAACTAAACTGATAGCCATCTCACCGATGATTTTCAGCCAGCTCACATTAGCCGTCTTGTAAACGAAGCTAAAAAAACAAAACAAAATGTTCATTAGTAACTTTGGTTTGTCGTTTGGGATTTAGGAGTTAAATCATTATCAATAGCCAGAATTATGCTTGGCAGCCTTTCAGCCATCTCATGTGATGTTTTCTTGGGAATATTTTGTCTGAAAATGTATAAATCTGTGGTGGATTTTCTTCAATTGTGCTTCAGGCCTTTGTGCTCAGCTGGTTCTGAACGATTGGAGGCACAGATTAAACTGATGTCCATTTTCTCATCTGACTCTGGCATG
Organism: Chaetodon trifascialis; assembly: GCF_039877785.1. Classification (NCBI taxonomy): domain Eukaryota; kingdom Metazoa; phylum Chordata; class Actinopteri; order Chaetodontiformes; family Chaetodontidae; genus Chaetodon; species Chaetodon trifascialis. The sequence continues at coordinate 27,581,488 of NC_092067.1, forward strand.
GACTGTTTTTACAAAATGCCGGCATCTAAAATCTTTGTGCGACCAGCAGCAGTTGATCTCTGGCTCGAGTGTACCGAGCACACATGCCTGAAACCTTGCCACTTGCGTGCAGCCTTCTATTGGCTCAATAAAAGTTGGAGCTTTCGTCGGCCAATAGATGCTTCATTTTATATTTGACAAGTGAGTGAGTTTGAAGCACTGGAGTGAAGGAGGAGACGTCCTCTGTCTGGACAGCATCTGATGCACTCATGAGCAGAAATGTTCTGATTGATCAAGCAAACATTAATAATCGTGATCAAATCGGTGAGTAGATTCATACCTTGTTTGGTTCAATAACAGAATCTGGTAGTTAACCGGTTTACAGAATGTCAGATTTTGTTTCTACAAACACACTTTAAGAGGATTTTTCTTATTGTTTCAGTGGAAACCGACATGTAAGATTCAGATTTTGAGCTGAAATGAGAGCGTCGCCAGTTCAAGACATGCTCGCAGATATGTTTGACTGTTGAAACACATGCAGCACACTCTGGTCTAACAGTAATAGATCTATGTGCATGTCATTGGCACATTTACGTCTGAATTGCTCACCGTCGATATTCAAAGTCGCAGCACATGTGACCATTCCTGCCGAATTTGTGGCAACACATGAGTACTCTCCTTCGTGGTTGGGGAGAACTCTGGAAATCTCCAACTGGCAGGTTTCACCATAATGAGACATCTTGAAGACATCTGACTGTCTGATCTCTCTGTCATTACAGAACCAAGAAATCTGCAGATCTGGAGACAAAGCATTCAACAGTCAGGATCAGCAGAGCCAAATGTCTTTTACCATAATACTTCTGATGACACCTATTACAGATTTATGGTCGACAAGTATCTGAAGTGCTGAGAAGGCGAGAGTGGCCACTACCTTCCCCAGAGATGCTGCACTGGAACTGGGCAGGGTGTCCCTCTGTGACCAGGATGTCCCGCATGGGAGCAGTGAGGACCGGAGCAGAGACCCGAGCCACAGCTTCCACCACTTCAGGAACTGGAAGGCAGATGACATGACAAAAAGCATAATCAATGGCAGCATTGGTAATGGTTATTCATCACGTTTACATACGAGGATGATTTGCTTTCAGTTCCTCCAGTGTGAAGGTTTGCTGCTTTTCTTCTTTTCACATCTCTGAATCTGTCTCTGAATCTTTTTCGACAACATAAATAATATGAAGACACAAAGATGTGATGTATGAAGACGACTTTGGGCTCTGCCAAACTATGATTTGTTTTTTCCGCGCTTCAGTTTTTGTTTAAAACTGACCAGAATCAGGATTTTTGATGTCTATGTTTCTAAATGAAAATCATTATGCAAAAATGTCTCAACTCTGTGACAACAGAAAAAAACGGATCAACCAACCAAAGCACAGTGCAGCAGCTGAACTCTGGAAAGGAGGTCTCCAGAGCAGTCCTAAAACTAAACCGGTTCCAACATCTGGCCAGCTTGTGATCACTGTACCTTCCACGGTCAGAGCGGCGGAGCTCGTCTCCTCTCCGTAGTCGTTCTTGGCGGTGCAGCTGTAGACGCTGGCATCCTCGGGGAAGACTTCCAGCAGCAGCAGCGTGTGTTCGTCTCCATCGTGGAGGAACTTGCACTTGTAGCTGGTGGATAGAGCCTGGGAGTCTTTGTACCACGACACCTGAGGCTGAGGGATGCCGCTCACCTGCACTGAGAAGCGGACTGATCTCCCCGACGTCGCGGTCTGAGGCTGCATGTGGCGGACGATCTGAGGAGGCTCCGGCACTGCGGACAGAAAGGTAAGTCAAGTTTTTCAGGACACCAGAAAACGTGGCAGTGGGAAGAAATGTCTCCATGTTCCGTTTGTCAGCTAAGCTCAAGCTAAGTTACCATGAAGCAGTAAATTAAAGGTGTTGTGCTTTCTGATTAATTGATTCTCAGTTCTAGTGTTTCAGAATCACATGCTGTCAGCAGCAAACCACAGCAAAGGTTAAATGATCTTTGATTTTTCACTTTTTTGCTACAAACAGAAGAGAAAGACTAGAATTGAACATGTGTTGTCTTGCCAGTAGAAAATTAAATACTTCATCAAAGAATTAATGAAACTGAAAGTTTAAGAAGGGTCACTGCATTAATAATAAAGAAATTTAAGTAAATGTATGAAACGCTTTTTACTGCCGACTTTATAACCATTACTTTGAAAGTAATGACAGATTCTAAAAATTGGACTCATTTTGTTTGTTTGTGATATTCGTGTTGAGGAAAACAAGCAGAGCTGCACTGATGGTGTTTTGTTTGTTCTACAGAAGCCAAAGCTGACGGTGTCTCTTACGTCTGACGTGGAGGTTCATGGTGCTCCTGTTCTTGCCGGCTAAGAAGGTGTACTCCCCTGCATCACTCCTGTAGGTCTCAGAGATGGTGAGGCGGTGGAGCTTCCTTATGGTGGCGTAATTGAACCTCTCCTCCACTGAGAACTGGATCTCCACTCCGTTCCTCATCCAGTGACCCTCCACGTCATCTTCATTCACCTCAAACTCAAAGGTTGCTCTTTGTTTCTCAACAACCTGCAAAAACAGACGAAGAATTCCAGTATTTCCCAGGAATTCACTGATGTCTGCAGTCGTTTAAATGCCTGCATGAATCTGTCAGGACACTACGTGTTCAGCAGATCAAGCCTTTGGCAGTGCACTTTTTTGCTCCTCAATGATGGTGAAATTTTAAACCAAACTGTTGTTCTAATATGACACAAATCAACAAATATAAAACTAACAAAACGTCTTCTAGAACCTCAAGCAAGCCCATTTGCCTTTTTAAAACATAGAAGTACCATGATCTGGATGAATGAGAGTCTTCAGAGATGCTTAAAACAATATTGATTTATGGTAAGAAAATAATGACATTTTAATTCAGTTTTTTTCATTTTAAAGTGAAATACTCAACTGTGTCTTCAAACAATTCAAAGTGCATTCGTACATCGATAACAATATGAACTCACAGTGATGTCCCTGCTAGCAGGTTCTGAGATTTTGACGTCCCGTCCCTCAACTCCCAGGTGGCCCTTGGACATGCTTGATCCAGCCACAGCGGTGTATTCCCCGGCATCAGACAGGCGGACTGACGGCAAAACCAGACGGTGCACGAACTTGTCTGAGGTCATTTTATATCTGCAGGAGCCACAGACAGTACCACAGAAAGTTGATTGAGACATTTTCATCATTTATTTGTTTTCATGATGTTGGTGCAATCGGTAGAGGAGGTAGGAGTGTGAGCAACCGTACCTGTCAGACATCTCCAGCTCCTGACCGTCCTTCATCCACATCACCTGGATGTTGGGTTCAGAAACTTCACACTCAAACGTTGCTCTCTTTTTCTCTGTGATCTTCAGGTCCTTCAGGTGTTTGGTGAATTCAACCACACGAGCTGCCGTGGAAGAAAAAAAGAAAAATAAATGAATTGTTTGAGCTTAATGTTGAATCAAATGACTCATCAAATGTCAAGACGGTTTTCTCATGGTTCCAAATTCACAAAGAATCAAGTTTCATGGGTCTTCTGACTGGATGGTTCAATCTCAATGCTTGAGAGGAGGGCAAAAGTCCGGCTCCATAAGCATTTCTCTTTTATTTGGATGGCGTTTTGGCCCTCAAGCCTTCTTCAAGGTCAACAATCAACTATGCTTTTATCAACCCAGTGCCCCGGGAAAAGCACGAATGAACGAATGACTGTTAAAACATAATGACTGCTTCCATATAGGGCAGGTCATTAAGGAAGTTCTCATGGTCATTGGGAAGGTTGTCGTGGTCCTTTAGGAGTTTCTACTGATCACTGGGAAGGTTCTGGTCGACTGTAGACTGTTGTGGTCATCAAGGAGATACTATAGGTCTTTTCTGTTGCTCTAGTATCTATTGGATAAGTTCTACAGGTCACTGAGGAAACTATGAGGATATTTGAGTGGTCCTCTTGGGGGGGCACTCGTACTCATTAGAAGAGTTCTTGGGGTCCTTTATGTGGTTTTTGTAGTATTTTGGGTGGCCATATTGCTCCTTGATATCGGGTTTGTTTTCTCTGATAAAGCTACTTTACGCTAGCTCCTCAGCAGCAAACAGCAGACAGAGACTAGCTGGTGAACATAGTGGAAATTCTAGCAGCTACAGAGTCAGATATTTTTATTGGGAGGTGGTGGAGACCAAAATGGAGCTAAAAGGAAAATAATAAACAGGTAAATCTTACCCTCAACATCAAGCTTTGCTGTAGTGACTGCAGAGCCGGCCATGAAGGTGTACTCGGCGCTGTCACCGAAGTGAACATTTCTGATGCTCAGAGTGTGAGTGAGCTGTTTGCAGCGAGCCTGGCATCTGTCCGTGGACCGTATCTCCACGCCATTCTTCAGCCATTTGTACGTGATTTCCTCATAGTTGACGTCCACCTCAAATGTAACAGTGTCTTTCTCCTGAGCGTTCAAGTTCTGCAGCATTGTTGTGATGAGGATGGCTGAAAAAACAACAAAACTGATGGTGAGTTAACTGAAACTTTCATACACCTTCCAGACACAAGTACAGATGAGCAGTGCTGATGCAATGAAACACAATGACCTTAATCCCCTTAAACAGTCCTTAATTGGCCTCTGAGAAGACAGAAAACACCTTATTCCAAATCCAAACCTTCAGTCCTCGCCTCATTTGCCTTGAAAATGCAAAATAAGTACAATTTAAGATTTTAGTGTGCACAATAATTTGAAACATTTTATAAAATCTACTTATGATCAGTTTACAGTGCTATTGAGATTGTTGTTTTGGTTTATGTAAGAAATATTCTCATGTGTAATGATAAAGTAATGATATTTGAATGACTGAATGAATGAGTGTATCAGTGGATTTTCACATATTGCCAGTTTTTAAATTTCATTTTAATTTCGAAGGTAAGAAAAAAAAAGTTTACACCCGTTGATGTAACACACTGATGTAATTTATTAATAAACGGCTTTTGAAACTAAAGTGTTATTAAAGGGTTTAGTTTTTCCAAATGAATGGACAAATTAACATCAAACACCTTGATTTAGATCGAGGTAAATTAAGGACATTTTATGGGTTTGTTATTTCATTGTGAATAACCAACAGAATCGATCATCAGCTGAAGGTTCTTAGATCAGCTTTAAATGTGTTTATGGATTATTTTAATGAAAAAATCATATATGTTAATCAGCCATGATGCTGTCAGTGACAGTAGCTTTGGGGATGAACTTACGGTTAACGGTTAACGTTGCAGACACTCGGTCATTCCCGCAGACAAAGGTGTACTCTGCAGAGTCGTCCTTGCTGGTGTTCATGATCTTCAGCTGGTGGAGTTTTCCCTGAACCACAATCCTGAACTTCTCGCTCATCTCGATCTCCACGCCGTCTTTCAGCCAGGTGGATGGCACATTGAAGTGAGAAACCTCACACTCGAATGTGGCCACCTGGGTCTCTGGGACCGCCACGCTCTTCAAGGGCCGAGTGACACGCAGGGCTGAGGGGAAATGTCAGTCTCAACATAGTTTGCAGTATTGTCTCAAAGAGATAACCCTCCTTACAGAAATAACATTAAACTGGTCTTTAGCTTTGGCCTCTGCTAGCTGACAAACTGTTGCTTTAACGCTATATAAAGTCCTGTGCATGTCACACCTTGTAATACATAGTAACATGGTAGTTGTGTCAGCATCCCCTGAAACTGAACCCTAAACTTACTGGCTGCTGATTCTTGTAAACATAACCTTCCTAAACACAGTTTAATTTAATCCTTGTTGGATATTTTCATACACTTTTTCAAAGACTACTAATGTATCATGCTATGCTAACACTTACACTCAACAACGAGGCGAGCGCTGCACTGGAGGTGGCCCACCACAGCGGTGTACTCTCCCTCTCTGCTGCTGTCCACATCGTGGATGATCAGTTTGTGGGTCTTCTTCTCCGAAAGTATCGTGTAGTGCTCGTTCGGCTTTAGCTCCACATTGTTGTGCGTCCACTTCACAGGGATGTCGTCCTCGGAGATGCCCACCTCAAATACGGCTGTTGCACCCAACAGTGACGTCACGTCCTTTGGCTTCTTCAGGATCTTGATGGCTGTGGGGAATGTTTTAGAGTTTTAGAATTTGTTCTGTAATTGTTTTCTTTTGAACGGTATTCCTTGGTTTTTATGTTCAGCAAAGGAAAAATATGAGATCTTGTTTTTATGTAATTGTTGGTTGCTTACTTTCAACGTTAAGCCTGGCATTTGCAGACAGTTTTCCGAGTTTGAAAGAGTAAACAGACTCATCCTGTGTGGTGCAGTTCTTGATCTTTAGGGTGTGAACTGTGTCTTCAATCGTGATCTCGCATTTATCGCTGGGCTGAATCTCGACGCCGTTCTTAATCCACTGTGCTCCTCTCACGTCCTTGTGGGTCAGCTCCAAGCTGAACACAGCGTCCTGAGTCTGGACCACGTTCAGGTTTTTCAGGGTCTTCTTGATCTTCACAGCTGTGGAGACAAATGTTATTAATCCAGGATTTGTTAGTGTGTTTTAGATCATTTGCTCTCAACCTGGGGTTTGCAAGTAGCCATTGCCATGGACAGATATTTGTCAGCAAACCAAATCCTACCACCTTTGTGCATTTAAGACAAGATTAATTTCTGGCCTTGCTTGTGATGAGCTGAGCTGTGACGAACAGCTAGCCCACCACAAAAGAGAAAAAAATGCACCTTGCATTTGCATTTGCATGATGTATCTCGCTGGTAAGCATGCTAGTCAACAGAAGATCCAAAAGAAAGCTGGGTTTTGTTTTCAGTCACATTGATCTGATGAAATGAATTTGTGCTCCTTTGGTTCACTTCTTGGACATAGTGTCATTTGATAAGTTTGAAATTCAATTTCAATATATTGAATATTTGTCCTTCAATGGCTCCTTTATAAAGAATTCAAACAGCATGTGTTCTGTATGTGTCTGTTTCGTTCATAAAAGCTTGACCTACCCTCGACTTTCAGGGTAGCTGAGGTCATGGAGGTGGCGACCTGATAGGTGTACTCTCCAATGTCTGTGGCTTTGGTGATGACAATGACGAGGCGTCTGACGGCACCATTCACTTCACTCAGTGTGTTCTCATTGAAATCGACAGGCTGGCCATCTTTCAGCCACTTGCCCTCAGCAGAGGGGTTGGCTACTTCACACTCTAGCACGGCCGTCTGGGAGTCGGCCACTACCAAATCGCGTAGGGGCTTCTTGATAGCACCACCTGGGGTCAGAAGACAGTTCCAGTCAGTCAATGCTTAGTCCAGTCAGCACTACAATGTCAACCTGCCATAGACACCACCTCTGAGACTGCTGAATAATCAAAACATGTTGACAGTCTTACCTGTTACAGTAAGTGAAGCACTGCACATCTTCTCACCAGCAGCAAACATGTACTCGCCCTCTTCATCCTTCATTGCATTCATGACAGTCAGGGTGTGGAGCTTGTTCTTTGATTCCATCTTGTACTTGGCACTGGCCTTGAGTGGCTGCCTCTTGAAGGTCCAGAAGGCATCAATGCCTGGGTGAGAAACCTCGACTTCAAATGTGACATTCTCAGACTCGGAGCACTCCTTGTCCTTCATTGGTTTCACGATCTGGACAGCTGTTGAGATGAAGAGTTGGACCATTTAACGAGTGATCAGCTTGTCAACTTTCATATTCGTAGCAAAAGATGCTAATAATTGCTTTTGTTTTGGTCACTGGACAACATTGACCCTCTCTGTCAGAGAAAATGTAATTACTAAAGTGTCCAGCAGATGGAGCTGAAGTGGTGTCAGTGTAGTTCTGCATGGATCTTGGTCATGTTTTACATGAATGGGTCTGAGTCTTTGATTGGTCAACTTAAAAAAAGCTATTTTGGTTGATGTGTTTTGAATGTGGCAGAAAGTCTGTTTCTGAAGTTTCAAGTCGGGTCAAAGATGAGTTTGTGTTTTACTTTGCTACTTATTGTTGTGCCATAATTTCCCTTGACATTAAAGAATATTTGATAGTTATACCTAAAATTAATTGAAATAAGGGATATGTCATTCTGTTTGTTTACTCATCTAACTCAAAACAAAAATATCATCTGTGTGTACAAATCATACAAAACAAAAGTATTTCAGTAACAGTCTTGTTTATGACCAACAGTCTTCATAAGTCACCACATGCTTAATCCTCATTCAATGTTTCCTTATACAACTTACTCTGAACAGAAAATCTGCAGCTGGTGTCAGCTCGGCCAACCACCAGTTTGTAGTGTCCTTCATCGGAAGCGTAGGTCCTGTTGAAGACCAGACGCTGCTTGGCTCCCTTTGCCACCATCTGGATTCGGTCGCTGGGCGTTAGCAGCTTATCACCATGGTACCATTTGACTGAGCTGACGTCCTGAGCAGAGATCTTGCTCTCCAAGACAGCCTTGGTTCCCTCAACAGCACTAGTGTCCTTCAATGGGACCAAGACGCCAATTGCTGCAAAACAAGATAAAATCTGTTGTTTGTAGCATTTTACTTTGGAGTTCTAAACCCGTTAGAAAAACAACATGCATCTAAAGTGTCTTACTCTGAATGACCAGCTTTGCAGAGGTTGAGATTGCCTGAGCGGGAACCACAAATGAGTACATTCCAAAGTCATCCTTGTTGGTGTCTTCAATCAGAAGTTTGTGGATCTGTCTGTCGATCACAATGTGGACACGGTTTGAGGCTGTGACTGGCTGTCCGTTCTTCATCCAGTTTCCTTCGACGTTCTCCTGGGAGAACTTGACCTCCATCTGAGCAATGTCGCCCTCGCAGACGGTCAGGTCGGTCAGAGGCTGCATCAGTGTCACTGGACGCACTGAAACAAGACAAACATGTTAGATACTAGATACAGAAAGAGTAAAAGTCAAAGTAGTGCTCTCTAGGGGCTGCAGTATTCTTTACAGCCCAATATATGAAATTGGTGCATGGAACAACATAATAAAGCTTTAGCCATTTTTAGATTTTTCAATTATGAGGTATCTTTGTGTGCTACGAGAAAGTACATGAAATGCCGAAAAGGGTTCATCTGTGCAAGAGCAGGAATATTAAAATTCATGGCGATCGGCCCGTTACATATCTTTTATTTTTCTTCTAATTTTGCATAGAAAATTTCCATATTTAGTACAAATGTACAAAACTTATTGTTACTTCCATAACTCACATTTCATCTTCAGTGAGGCACTTGTCTTGAACTCGCCCACTTTGAAGCTATATTTTCCCTGATCCTCCTTCTTGACGTCTTTGACGGACAGAGTGTGTCTTCCACGGCGGGAGGACATGACATATTTACTGCTGGGCGAAAGCAGCTTTTCTCCAAAGAACCAGCTACCCTCAGCGTCCTCACGTGACACGACACACTCAAACTCTCCAGAGTATGTCTCAGGCACCTCTGTGCTCTCCAGCTGCTTCAGGATCTCCAGCGGAGCTCCTGTTCATTACAAATTACAGATGGCACATCAGTGACTCCAGTTACAGTGAAAAGTCAATCATACACTTGGACACAGTGGTGAAAGAAACCCATGTTAACTCATATTGTATTTACTTCTTGATACCAGAAACTTCTTGTGCACACCTTAGCAAAGGCATTGGGGAGCAGATCAAGTTTTACTTCAGAAAGACCGTTTCCCTGCACCTGACAATTATGTGTCAGTGCTGTATCTGGCAATTATATATCAATGCTGCATCTCTTTCATAATATGTGCACTTACTGCATCTGTCTTTTGTAGATTTAAGCACAGCTAATTTGCAAGATTTTTGGATGCTATTTAGATAAGATATCTAAAATGGCATCTACATAGAAAAGTTGTTCCGACACAACAACACATTTTATACTTCCTGCATGATGAGAGGGACAGCTGGAAATTTTTCAACTGTGGCTGAGATTGTTTTTAAACTTTTATGTAACTGAACATCAGAGTGTAAAAGACCAATTCAAAGCTAGGGACCAGTCCTCAGATATATAGTAAAGAAGAAAAAAAAAATCTCTGAAGAAAAAATAAAGTTTAGGGACTGTCCTCTTTGACTGTAGCCAGAGGCCAACCCACCTTCAACATTGAGTTTGGCACTTGTCCTGATGTCCTCGTCTATAACCGTGCAGGTGAATTCTGCGTCATCCCTCATGTCAATCATCAGCACAGACAGGAAGTGAACCTTTCTGTCAGAGTGCATCCTGTATTTGTCTCCAGAGAAGATCTCCACATTATTCTTAAGCCATTTGACCTTGACAAAAGGCTCATTGGTTTCGCACTCAAAGGTAGCCATAGTGTCCTTCTCCTTTGCGTTGATGTCCTCCAGCTTCTGTGTGAAGGTGATGACTTGCTTTGCTGCAAAAATGATAACAAAGCTTTGTTACAAACTACACAATTCAAATGGACAATAACATGTAAACTGTTGAAAATCCAGTGTCATATTACCTTGCACCAACAGGAAAGCATGGCTTGAAGTCTCTCCAGCAGTGTTTGAAGCTTTAACCATGACACTAGCAGAATCCTCTGCTGTGACATTTCTGATCACCAGTTCACACAGATGATCCTCAGGCCAGTACCAGTAAATACGGTCAGATTTCTCCAGTTGAACACCATTCTTGAACCACTGGCACACAGGTTCTGGTCTGCCAGTGACTCTGACTCTGAACTTGACTTCATCACCCTGTGCAACTGTCTGGCTGGTAATACGCTCCAGGATCTTAGGAGCTTCCATGCTGGCTGAGAGCTTGACCCTTTCTGGTTTTAAAGCTTTAGCTGTAACCTTGCGGGATTCCTCCTCCTTCTTTTTCTCAGCCTCCTCCTTCTCCTTGGCACGGTGGAGCAGCTCCTCCTTCGTTTTCCTCAGCAGGTCCTCATAGGAGTCATCCCTCTTACGTGACTTGAGCTCCACTGCAGTGATGGACTCGTAATAGCCTTCTTCTGTCCTGCGCTTGAATTTGCCCCTCAGCTCCTCTGATTCCTCTGTGGCTTTCTCATGGACAATTCTCTGGGCCTTTTTGAGCTTGACCACTTCTTTTAGCTGAGAGTCCTCCGCTGGTTTCTCAGCCTTCACCACCTCAAATGGAACTTTTCCAGGTTCAGGTGCAGCCTCAGCTGCCTTTGCCTCTGGAGCACGACGCAGGTGAGTTCTGAAGTCCTCTTTCTGCTCAATCTCCAGCTTCACAGTGTGCTCGGCTGAGCCCAGATTGTTGTCAGCCACCACTTTGACCTCTCCTGAGTCATAGGATTTGATTTCAGTGATTTCCAGATAGTAAATACCATCATACCGAAGTCTGTATCTTTTGCTTTTGCGGATAAGTTGTCCGTTGAGGTACCAGTTAACTTTTGGTGCTGGATAACCAGTCACTCGACAGCGGAATCGTGCTGTGTCACCTTCCCTAACCCTGGCTGGTTCAGGAAGAAGGACAATTTCAGGTTTCATTTTCTCAGTTTCATCTTCAGCAGTGACTCCATAGGGTCCTCCCTCATGAGCCAGGCGTTCAATTTCATCAATTCGATGTGCCCCCTTTCTGCCTTCAGGAAGCTGCGTTTCCTCAACGAGGCCCTTCTCATCCTTGACAACCAGGGTAGCTGAGGTCTGGTCAACTCCATACTTGTTAGTAGCTCTGCAAGTGATGACACCACTGTCTCTTGCATAAGCAACTTCATAGTCAAGGCTGCAGTAACCAAATTCATTGACCATGCGCAACCTGTTAGCAGCTTCCAGAGGTTTGCCGTCATGCAGCCACTCCACTACCATAGTGGGGTCACCAATAGGAGTCAGTCTGCACTCAAAATGAGCGGGACCAAAACGCTTCATGCGAACAGAGGTCAACTTCTTCTTGAACTGTGGTTTCTGTTGTTTCTCTTTGTCATAAAGGTCACCCTCTTCCCACTGCTCCTGACCATATCGCAGATGAAGGGGCTCCACCTCTGGAGGGGCGATCTCCTTGGCTTTGTAGGTTCCTTTGGGAATAATGATCTTCCTCTCTGGTTCAGGTTCAGCATAGTCCACCTCAACATTGACTCTGCAACGAGTGGTGTCTCTGCCAGCTTTGTTGATGGCGGTAGCTGTGTACCAGGCGCTGTCTGAGCCAGCTGCTGAGGGAATCTGGAACTTGGCCTCTCCTCTGGTTCCTTCAACCCTGGTATATAGGATTTGTCATATTAGAGCATCTTTAGCATTTTTGTTTTTACTACAATGAAAAATTATAGTTGTTGACTAATTTTTTGGAACTGGTCTGACAATTTCAAACAATGGTAGTTCATATAACGATGCAGACAGCTGATTCCACCTTACAAGGTCACACAAGCGGATCCAATCTTACCTTCCCAGTGCCAACTGGACAAAGAGTCAAAGTATTGTGACTTGTAAAGAGATGCAAGCCAAAGAGACTTAAACGTTCTTTCTAGTTTGGTGGTCCAAAGGTCTGTTTTGTGTTTTATTTGCACTTGTTTGTATTTCATATAATGCATACAGACATATAAATAACAGAAACTCATCAAAGTCAAATTTCAAAATATTGGATGAATTGTTACATTTTCAGGTAGGGATGGGGGAAAAAATGAGTATAAACAGTGTTCTTCTCCTACAGGCTGGTATTGTGTGATTCTGTCATGAATGCTAGCTTGCTTATTTGGTCATTCTTATAAAGATCTGAACATCATTGTACCTGAATATAAATACAAAATAAGTCCAGCAGTGCTATGTGTTTATTGTGAACTCCAAGTGCCAAAGAGACTACTGATAAATGCTAATAACACAGCTAATATGAAACATACCTGATGTTTGGGTGCTTGTGTGGTGTGATAATGTCACTGTTTTTCAGCCAGACAATATCCGGCAGGGGATTTCCGATGGCTTTGACAGCCAGTTCAACCAGAGTGCCCTGCTTTACACTGATGTTTTTCAGTTTCTCTGTGAACTGGGGACGCACCAATGTTTCTTTAGCTGAAGAAGACAAAAGAGATCATCAAGAAACCTTAAAGTCATTAAATGTTCATAAGCATGCTCGTGCAAAAAGCTGCTGTGAGCTGCAGTCTTACCATCAACAGTGAGAGTGATGGAGATGGACGACCGTCCAGCTCTATTCTGAGCGACGACTGTCCACTCTCCGGAGTCCTGTGGCATGGCTGGGACAATGATCAGGGACTGTGTACCATCCTCTTTAACCACTATCTTGTGGGTGTAGTCGCTAATCACTTGTTGTCCTGAGGAGGTGACATACAGATTTTGATTAGTGTGAGGTCAACAAATGCTACTGAAGAACTACTTAATCAAGATTGATCTATTTTCACTAACCGTTGTGGAACCAGTATGTGTCAGGCATCGGTCTACCAACAACTTTCAGGTCAAACCTGGCAGTTTGCCCCTCAGAGCATTTACATGAAGAAGGCTTCATGACAAACACAGGCTTGTAGAGTCTCTCTAGCTGAGCCTCGTCTGTCTCATCAAGCCGGCGAGCAGGAGAGCGTCCGGGTGAACGGCTCGGAGAACGACCTGGAGAGCGACTCAGTGAACGAGGAGATGTGGACCTGAGAAAGAAGCAGAATCGTCATTACCCACGCGTCCACAGTTCTACACCTTAGAAGTGTATCTTAGTCCTTTGAGTTAGACTGTACCTGATCCTCTGCATTGCTGGCTGTGGTGTGTATCTCTGAGGTGTTCCAACTTCGGATGGCTCCACATAGAGCTTCCCAGAACTTACAGCATTTCCTTTCATGTTGGTAGCAAGGGCAGTGTACACGCCCTCATCCTCTGGCAGAATCACAGGCACACGCAGACTGGCTCGTCCATCCTGAAGAACTTCCATCTGGTAACGGTTGCCAGGCCTGATTCTCTGGCCATCTTTGAACCAGGCAATCTAGTAACAAACAAAATGTGATTTGAACTGTGGATACAAATTCCAATGAATTTTCATATGAGTTTTTCATTTTAGTTCAACAAAGACAATTTATTGAACAGAAACCTGTTCCTTAAAAAAAAAAAAAAAAAAAATCAGTACCTTGGGGAGAGGCATTCCAGCCATCTTACAGTGGAAAGTGACGCCCATTCCTTCCATAATCCTGTAGTTTTTGACAGGAGTGTCAAAGGTGGGCTGCACAGCTTCAGTGGGGGTGGCAGTCACCATCAACTCTCCATCCTCTGTTACAATCTCTTTGTAGGTAATTGTCATAATACGGAGTTCAATCTCTTGAATGATCCTCTGCTCAATGGCAGAAAGATGAAATTCCTACAAATGAGATCAAATGAGATGAACAGTCAGAAGTCTGAACTTGGCTTACTTAGGGTTTCCAATGTTTGAACTAACAAATCACCCCTGATTGCACGATATGATGAGAAAGTGATGATAGCAAATATCTGAAAGGAGTGCCAGGAGTGGCAAAGCAGTCCTTTCCTCTGTTGGTGGTAGGGGCTGTCAAGTTTGCTTCAAGATCTCCTAGTGGGTTAATCTGGCCATATAGACGTGTAAAGTTCCATGTTCCCCTGACATACTATCATTGTCCAAAACTACTCCAACCGTGTCTAATGATGCTTGTACCTGTCCAGAGATAATGGTGGTGGTCATCTGCTCCATTGTTGTAATGACGACAGGGGGAACGTCGCCCACTTTGGGCTCCTGCACCACGGCTGTCACTTCAGTCTTAAAGGTTGCTTCCTGTTTCTTCATGTAGGTTTCGTATTCCTCTGTTTATGAAACAAAGCATTTGATCTTACGTGAGCTCAGGCATCTTGTTTCATTGACTGAACGGCCAGCTCTTTGCAGTTCTTGTTCTTAAGTTATTGGCAGACATATTTAATTTTTCTTCCAGTCTGATGTCCTTTTATTCCTCCTTAGAGGGGGGGCTGCTGATGGGGCTGCAGTACCCCCTCGTGGTGGCTGCATAGAATCTTAGGTGAAACAATAATAATTTTAACCCCACACCAGTCCACTAAAAGTTTTACTAAAATGCCCATCCAAGGCATACCCAGAGTTAATTAATAGCTGTTCTTTATCCATTTTGAGTACAAGCAGTAAACTGCGTGTCATATCTGTTAATATATCTGTAATTTTCGTTGACGTTACCAGACCATTTTTTGTTGGAGTGTTATGATTCTGTGGATTGCTGAGAGATGTAATCGTTCGTCTCAATCTTGCATCAGTAATGGTTGTCTGTTTGCTGTTGGTGTTTATTGAGCCTCATGTTGTGATTGTATTTTGAAATGTTTTGTATTAATCGATTTACAAGAA
Organism: Chaetodon trifascialis; assembly: GCF_039877785.1. Lineage (NCBI taxonomy): Eukaryota > Metazoa > Chordata > Actinopteri > Chaetodontiformes > Chaetodontidae > Chaetodon > Chaetodon trifascialis. The sequence continues at coordinate 27,596,704 of NC_092067.1, forward strand.
TCTTAGCTTTCTAACAGTTTTTGATATGAGTATAAATGTGAAAGTAGTGTTTGTGTGTGTGTGGCACATGGCTGCTAGTCTAGCAGTTGTAGTTGTCATCGTTACTGTAACACTAAAAATACATGTCATCACACCCGTATATTGAGTTGGCTACCCCCCTTACTTTAAACATCTTTGTGCACGTTTGGATTTTATTGATGCAGATGCTCACGTACCTTCCTCCAGCAGACTGGCGGAGGCTGAGACCTCTCCAAGCTGATTCTTGGCAAAGACAGAGTATTCTCCAGCGTCATCAGCAAAGGTCATAGAGATCTCCAACTTGCATTCTCCAGTGTCCTTCTTGTAGGCAACTTTGTATCTAATGGACAGTGGAAGGGATGATTAGTGATGATCAATAATGATTAGTGCCGCTTAGAAGCTGTACATCACAGGCAAAATCTGAACAAACATCATTACGACATTATGATGATTCATCTTTCCTCATAGTCTTGCCAGAAAAATGGAATTACCATATATCGAGTTTGACCTGAGGGTGGCACAAGATAAAGGTAGTGTGCTCATTAAAGCTGCAGTTAGGGACAGTAGGTACACCGGGTCCTCATTAAGAGGCTCATGTATTTGTAGATCCATTAATAAATCAAATCATCATCCTCTGCAGACCGTAAAAACCTGACCAGTAGTTTTTAAATTATTACATACCTGTATCCAGTCGTGAGTGGTACACCACTCTTCTTCCAGATGATGTGTGGTTTGGGGCTTCCTCCGACCTGGCATTCAAACACAATGCTTCCTCCTTCCACCAGCTTCTGGATGGTTGGGGTTTTGATGAAGAAGGGAGCTGTGGCAGCAGTATCTGACTCGGCCACGCTCACCTGAGACATGGTCTCCTCTTTAGTTTCTTCGGTTACTCTAGAAACACAAATCTCATTTTAGGATTAGCAGGATGGAGCTCTACTGCTGGCTTTCTTTAAATCTCAACAATTCAAAAATAAAGAGCATAGAGAATTTCTCTTGAATTAGATTTTGATCAGTGTTGACCAGATAGACAAAGTGTGTCAGTGTGCACTATGTTGTAGGCTTGATCGACTCACATTTTCTCAGCAGTTTCAACATGTTCAGTAACGACAGCAACCTCCTCTCTGCTCTCGATGTCCTCAGACACTGGAGGAGGAAGACGGGATTACTCTCAAGCAGCGTAACAGATTTCATGACACTAACAATGGGGGAAAGGGTTTAGCGAAGGGTAAAATATAAACCAAAAACAGAAGAGGCCCCACAATGGGACCCTGAGAACCTCAAGAACTGCATATTCAGGAGGACACTGAAAACGTCCCATTTGACGGAGATGCAAACCAAGAGAACTGACCCTGGACGAGCAGGTAGCAGGAGGTGCTGACGGTTCCTGCTTCGTTTGTGGCGGTACAGGTGAAGCGTCCGCTGTCTTCAGCGAAGGCCTCTCGGATCACCAACTGGGCGATTCCGTTCTCATAGCTAATCTGGAAATCAATGGAGCTCTCAATCCTGTAGTCCTCTCTGAACCACATGATGACAGGTGTGGGGTGACCGCTGATCTGGCACTCCAAGGTCACTGACTCACCCTCCGTCACATTTGTGTTCTTCAAGCCCTGCAGACAAAACACTTTTAGAAAATGGCACCTTGAAAAAGAGGCATGGATTTCTTGGAGGGTTTTGAGGAGAACTAAACCACTTACAGACACCAGTGTGGGCGGGACCACGCCGCCGCCTGCAGAAGGTACGGCTGCTGCCTCCACCACCTGTCATGCAGTCAGAGATTTGTTAGAGCACAAAAATGTAACACAAAAAAATGCATCTATTTCGGAAAACCATGACATGGACACAAAATAGCAAACACACACAGGACACGACTTTGAACTTGATGTTTACATCCAACAAAGAAAAGATGACACAGCAAGGAAAGATGGAGGGGAGGCTGGATGGACTAAAGAGGCAAGAATGAGGTTGTCAGTAGCATCAACGGACATGTTAAAGCTTTTTTGAAAGAGATATTAAATCCTGGTTTCTCACAGAAATCAAGAAAACCGGACTCCAAAAAAAAAAAAAAAAAAAAAAAAGACTGAAGGTCAAAGAGCAGCTCTGAATGATTGCAAGATCCATTTTGTCCCACAATATGAAAACACAAGGTGTCTGTTATTTAGCTATTATTCATCCTCATGAGCAGTGAGGCTAAAAATATTTTTGGTGTTGTGATTGAAAGGGTCATTAACTTCAAAAGGGTTCAAACTCCAGAAAATATGAAAATTATGCTCTTTAGAGTTGATATTTCTTGTGTGGATAAGATAATTTGACCAGTTGTCTTGGACAGACAAAAAATAAATTCATTATAGCTGGTTTGGAATAGAAACTATCTGACCTTCATTTACTCATCAGGTTTTCTTGTCCTGTTCAGATCCAGCCCACCAAATTAGATTACACACCTGGGCTTGCCAGTCCTTATATATTCTCTCCGTGCCCCCCGAGTATACCACCCCTGTCTGTAACTCAGTGCCAAAATGATATTTCTCAATGCGGTCTTTGAACGGTGGAGGAATGGGCTCCGGTGTCTCTCTGGTCCCTGCCATTCTACCAGATGGACTGGGAGACTTGACAGGCTTGATGATCTTTCTTGTGGTGGCGGAGGATGATGACAACTCTTTCTGCAGAGTGGCGATTGCTGAGCCAGCGATGGAAACCTGACCGACCCAAAGAGGAGGAACACCCACACCATCAACAAATTATGTTGATTTGACTTAACAGTTTGCGGTTTACCGCAGAACAGGGAGGCATCTATGGCATGTTAGTTTTATTAAAACTACAACAGGGTTAAATTGAGGGAATTGTAGATAAAACTAAATTAATCTGTGGTTTCTGGGGCAGGTCTATTGATTAACAGGATAAAGAAAAACAGGGTTAAACGTGGATTAATTTTGTTACTTTATCATGATTTTACCACTTCTACACTATAGTTCACAACAAGTTTGCATTTCAGGCAAGCAGTAATAACCAGATGACCATTCGCTAAGCCCCTCCCCCAAACCACACCTGTTCAATCACATTTTAAGAACAGGAATGAGTCAGAGCAGGTGTGTCACTGTTTAAATGTCTTCACATGTCAAAGCATGTACATGGAGCTGTAGAAATGGAGAAACAACATAAGCTGCTAATGTTAGCTTGCCCTGCTAACTAGCTTACTGCCTACTAACCTAGTACTAAACTAGCATTACATCCAAGACCAGGAGTTAGCATATCATTATCTGATAACTTAATCATCAATGAGGTTACAAGTTACAGTAGAAAAAGTCCTGTTCGGACTGAAACATCCACTGTGTGGGACTCGGTCCTGGGTGCTATCAAAGTTTAAGATAACGTTAGCTGCTCTGTCCAGCTTTGCCATAAGGCTGCAAAACTCAGCTTGTTTTTCAAGTGACTGAGGGGGGTGTAGCTTCGTGAAGGTTAATTACAAGTTGGATGACTGACTAAAGTATGGTTCTCCTCAGTCTGCGTTTTCTCTGTGTGTTTTGTTCGACTCTTTCTACGCAGGTTATTGTCTACTGCTTGCCTGATGTTGCTCTCTTACCTCAGAGCTAGACTCGTGTTTTGGGACAGAAACTTTAGAAACTGTGAAATGTGGAACTGGAGACGAGGTGAGACCAGTGTCCACATGGGAGGAGATTTCTGTCGCTCTCTGAATCTGGAGTAACCAACAGAGTCACAGGAGCGTTACAATCTCAGGAAGAGCTGGACAGTATACATACACATATGATTCAAAACATATATACACGTATATAAATGTTTTGAATAATACTTTATCCTATATGTATTACAAAAGACATCATTATCAAGATATTCACCTTTTTAGAGTAACTATGTTTAAGCACTGGCAAATAATATTGCTAATTTTCAAGAAATTTTACAATAGTAATGTATGTTATCGTCAAGGACATCTGAAAGACATTTTTGTGATTGTCCCTTTTCATCTATAAGTAACTACCATTGTCTCTGAAGTGTTTGAAGTATTTTTTTTTTCATCCCAAATGATCATCATGAAACCTATGCATGTTCTTTTTCCACCTGACTATTTATCAAGAAGGGACAGTAAGAGCAACAATAAAGATTTGAACCTATAAGAACGATCAATAATTTAACTGTTGGGATTGTTATTACAGGAATTTCATTACTGTTTGAATTTTTGGGAAACATGAAAAACTGTTTGCCAGTGCAGATTCAAAGATTCATGGATATATAAAACAAAAAGCCTTGAAACTGCTAACTGGGTCAAATCCTTTTCTCGGGAGGCCTAGCTAACCTGAGGCAGCGGCAGGGTCGGTGCAGGTGTGAACTCCTGAGCAGTGGTAAGCATTTGGCCGGCCTGCGCTCTTGTCGTTGTCCAGCCCGCTTGATATTGTTGAGTGGCAGCCATGGCGGCGGCAGCGGCGGCCTGCTGCCTCAACTCTGCCTCTACAGCCTCCTCCTCTTCAGCTCGACCGCCCTCGACATGCACAGGCTGACGGACCCGAGCCAGGTCAACGGCGGCCACCACTGTGGCCACCGCCCCAGCTCTTTTCCCTCCCTCAGCCTGGAGACACAACCGGCAGCACATAGATCTCAGGACATCCATGGCAGGACAGACGTACAGAGACAGGCAGGTGCTCTGATGGATGTCTACAAATATCCATGTGTCCTTTTGGCTATTTGTTCCCTCAAATTAATACACATTTCAAATTCTTTCCATTTGTCATCGCCCCTCTTATGAAGGACTGCATTTAAAGGAGCAGTTCGCCATGAAATGAAATGGAAATGGTATAACTGATCTGTTTTATTTCTGTGTCTTCTTCATGGATAACCAGCTGGTGGGGGTCATGACTTTGCCCCTGGGACCCGTTAACTTTAGCCTCAAGCCTCAAGCTATCAAGAGCACATAGAGATTTAGTCCTCAATCATGTCACCTGGAACATTAATGGTGTAGCCGCAGATTTTCAACCAGCTCACAATGTTCCGTTAGCTAATGTCCTACCAAGGTGTTCATTCAGCTTCAGAGATGCAGACAGGTGTAGTTATGAACTTTGTACAAGGCTGCTTCCAGTCTTTATGCTAAGCTAGATTAACCAGGTCCTGACTGCCTGTTTCTAAAGGCACAATTTAAAGTCATTCATAGGTGTCGATTATTAAAATGAGGGAACAGAATGAACTGAGCACAAAAATGTGTAATTAAGCTAAGTGATGAATTAATCATCGATTGAAACATTTTAGCCCTTGACATCTTCCTGTCTCTGTTAAAGACACCAAACATTTCACAAATCACCACTCAGTGACTTTGTGCACACGCACACCATCATCACTGTCGAGTTTCTAGACCATCTGGATTTCACGCTCGACCGTGGATCAGAACATCATCCTGGGTTTAGAAAATGGAAACCCTGATCCACATTTTGGTTCATCGTCCGTTATATGAAGTGAGTCAGTAAAACAAATGTTAAATTAATATGTAAATTCAATTTGCCAGTGGAAACGTGATGGACAGGAAATAGTGTGCGTGTAAACGTATTCAAGTAAACATCATCCAATGAAGACGACAAACGCTCATCGTTTGACATGCAAGAACGCTGAAATCAGCAGAAAGTCGACAAAGAGCAACTGGAGCAGAAGTAAAAGAAAAGTCAACCACCACCAAAACTCAAAAAAGATGTTGGGAAAACAGTGTCCACTGGAGACAGATGAAGGCTGGGCAGACACCTCTGTTAAGATCATGGGGACACCACTCGTCCTCAACAACAGCTGAAGGAATCTGAAGCTGCCCTCAGCTGAATGGAGGTGGAGGCGTTCTCCATCCAAAAACAGCTGAGTCTTCGTGATAAAAGACAGAAGCCAGATCTTTACAGATGTTGACGGATTAAAACACGTCTTGTCCACCTTGTTTTCCCAAATACTCGTCTGGCTTGTGTTGACCTCATCGCTGCCTGTATTTGAATGACCGACATTATGGCCACAAACCAAGAATGTAAAAGCGACTGACACAAAACTTTCACGTTGATTTCAGACGGAGGAAATGGAAAAGACGATCTGGACGATCACAGGAAGCTTTTCTGGGTCTTCACTGAACCTTTGAAACCAAAGCTTGTTTCAAACACGTCATTTGTGAAACACAAATTCTAAATTGTCATTTCACGCAGCGTATTACAGCCAGTGAGCAAGAGGTGGGATGCCACAGGTGGACGTCTTGGTCTTAATGGTTTCTGGTGGGTCTGAGGTCGGCCTGCTGCTCAGGATGCTACTGTGAGGATTTCACTGCCAACAATAAATAAACTGAATGATGAGAAACAGGATCTGAGTGGGAAACGTGAAAACGTGCCGTTCAGGAGTGAATCCAGACATAAAGCTGGTCGAGATGACAGCAGGATTCTGTTCTGGGCGTTTGTCATTTTACTGCAATACTGTTTTCATCATCATCATCATCATCATCATGCTGCCTCTGAATGTCGGTCAGGCTCATTTGAAACAGTTTGGTTTCAGTGAGGAGGATTGACAAACAGACAGGACGAGTTATCGTGGAAACAAGACACATAAAGACAGAAGACATGATGGATGGATGGAAACTGCAGCTGAACCTTTTTAACGTTCGGCTTTTCTTCTGGAACAGAGAACATTTGGGATCTTTGGGTGAATGTGAGAAAACACTTTTAAAAAGTGGATCTGACGCCATCCATCCTCCAGGTTTCTCAGATTGCTCCCTGGACTAGCTGACAACTACGTGGTGGTATGGACCCCCCACCCACATTGGCCCCCTCTCTCACCTCTTTGACCCCGATAACCTGCTGCTCCCAGCGCTGCTCCTGGCCCAGCTGGGTGACGGTGCTGCTGGTCGTACTGGTCATACTGGTCATGCTGGTGTAACTGGCCTCTGCCATGTAGTCTCCCTGCTTCCAGGGCGGCAGGACGTCGGCACCGGCAGCCACCTGTTTGCGTGCGGTGATGGGGGACTTGACCGGCCTGATGGGGGACACTGAGAGTCTTGAAGTGGGAGAGACAGGCCTGGAGACGGGGGAGGGAGGTCACATTACAGGCCTGTGGATGGCCAACCTCCAGTAACACCATCACCCCGCTCACTGACGTAAGGTCGCACTCTGAATTCTTACTGCAACCGTCTACCACCTCGAACACATCCACGAAAACCTCTACTGTAACTCTGACAGCTGCTACTCTCAGTTAAAAGCCAGCACAAACAACTACAGGCTCCACCCACCTGACAGGTGTGGGCGTGGGCGCCTTCACGTGTCTGACAGGCGACGGCGACTGCTGGCGTCCTCCGGTCACCTTGGCGACCAGCGAGGCCTGAGTCGGGGACTTGGACGTGGGTTTGGGAGGAACTCTGGGCGGAGTCTTGTGAGCCAGCTGCTGAGTCAGCTCAGCGCCCTCCACCTGCATCTCCATCATGGCGGTGGCCTGGAAACTGGCCTCCATCCTCTGAGGGCCGAGCACAGGGAGGGAAGAGAGGAGAGGAAGAGGAGAGGATGAAGAAGAATACGAGAGAACTTAAATATGAGACAGTTAATGAGACAAGATGAAACAAAATAAAATGAGATTAATTTAATTTATATGACATCAGGTTGGATGAGATGAAATTATGTGATTAAATGAGAAAAGAGACGATTCGATCAGATGAGACAGAATGAGACAAAGTGATGAGACATGAAGGAGATTAAAACGTTTGTGTTCGAGAAGAAATTACTAAACTGAGATGAATGGAGAGTCGCTGAGGTGAGACGGAATCACAGTAAATCACAAGTGAAGATAAATTATGACATGCGATGAGATTAATGGGACGCTGAAGTGTTTCTGGGGTCTTTCCCACCTTTTCCACTCTGGTCTGTCGGGTCTGTGAAATCTCAGAGGTTGAAATCACTGTCTTGGTTTTCTTTGCTGGAACAGCTTCTTCACCTGAACACAGACATTAGCATGACGTTAGCATGACGTTAGCATGACGTTACGACACAAGGTATTTCTACTGCTACTACTACTACTACTACTGCCACTACTCCAGTACGTGACGTAAGATCTCCACCAAACAAATGAGAGCAAATTAGTACCTAAAATCTGTGGTTTGGTTTTTTGGGAATTCATTAAAACATCTCCAAACAGGGAGAACAACACTGGACCATGGTGGCTTTTAGCTTCGTCATTGTTGTAGCTGTAGTTTTCCTTTCTGGGGGGGATTTCTCTTTTGATAGAGCTGAGCTAGCAGTTCCCCCTGCCTCTTATGGTAAGCTAAGCTAACACAGTGTCTGTACTGGACGCTGTGAGAAGATACTGGAATCATCTGACTCTGAGCACTTTTTCACAAACACGCTAAAAAAAAAGGTGGTGGTGTTTAAAGGGCCTCACCCTGAACCAGCAGCTCAGCGGTGGAGGTGGCACGTCCGCTGCTGTTGGTAGCGGTCACAGAATATGTCCCAGAATCCTCTGGGAAGGCCTCGGCGATCAGCAGACTGTGCAGGTCTCCCTCCTGGAGGATCCTGAAGTCGGCTGAGCTCTGGATCTCGGCTCCCTCTCTGTAGAACTTCACCACAGGTGTTGGGATACCTGAGACTCGGACGTCCAGCCTCACCTGGCTGCCCTGTCTCACCGTGGAGCTCTGCAGTCTCTGAAGGAAGCCGGGAGGCGCCGTTTCCGCTGAAGGCCGAGAAACAAGAAGCCACGCTTGTTATATTGACTCACATAACAGCCAGTACATACTGCAGTACTACCTCTTATGAATGCATATTGTGAAAGAAAAAACATCAAACTGATTAAAACTGCAGTTTTAGCAGATTGCTCCTGTCCACATTTTCAGTTTGACTGCAGTTGAAAATGAAATTCACGTGTTTTGTACTTAAAAATGAATGAATGATCAATGAATGAATGAATGTGAATAAATGCACATGTGGAATCATTACAAAGTGCTTTGAGCTCAGCGCTAACATCAGCATGCTAGCTCTCATCGCTAACAGCGAGCTTCAGGATGCAGCTCTGCTCAACTTCTACACTGAGAGCTTCACAAAGGAGCGTCCAGAGGTCCGTGAGGAGGACTGAGGGCAGACATGTTTTCTAATGTTCACGGTTCTGTTTTCTTTAGTGTACAATGGCCTGAAAATCAGAACCTCAGAACGAGGGAGTAGCTCCTCCTCACAGAGTCCACCAGGTGAGGGGTGTTACCTGTGGCCCAACACTAGATGGCACTGAATCCAACCGTCAAACTGTAAGTTACTCATGAAACCATTTCACTGTCTTCAGACAATAAAAACTTCTTTTCTATGCAGATCAATTCCCCTAAAACTGCACAAAATACCTGAAATAAATCATCTTCAGGGTAATTTAATTTCCATTTAAAATTGACGGAAGTCAGACATCAAAGCTTCACAAAGCTGCTCTCACCTGTAACGAGGAGTTCAGCGGTGCTCGTGGCTTGTCCAGCGCCATTGGTGGCTCTGACGGAAAATCTTCCGCTGTGTGCGGCGGTCACAGCAGGGATCCTCAGAACAGCGCGGCCATCGCTGAACGAGATCTGAACGCCGGGTAGAGCGGCGGCGGAAAGAACCTGGCCATCACGGAACCAGCTCACCTCAGGAACTGGAGAACCTGGAGGGGAAAGAACCAGACCGGCCGGCTGTCAGAGACACCAGAGGAGCACACAGGTGACGGTGGACAGCTGGTTTCTATCAGCTGGTTTCTGCTCAAACTGGTTCAAAATATAATGTTTTTTTGTTTGTTTGTTAATTATTCTCAGAAAGGTGAGATTAAAGAAAAAGTTTGAAACTTGCCATCAACAATGTGATATTTAAATGAAGAATTTAGGAAAAGAAAGGGGGAAGTCATCATCAGAAAATGTGAAAAATATCAGACATTTCACATAAAGTTTTAATCTTTGAATTAAAAATGTCAGATTACTCTAAAAAGTAAAAACTAGTTGAAAATAAAACAGATCTCAGAACAGAATTTAAACCCCAGATTTGTTTTTTTAAAAAGGTCAAAACTCTGTATTTTAACTGTAAACAGAATAAAAAAGTGAGAAAAGTCAAACATTTCAAAGAAAATGAAGAAATCTCAGTTTCAAATTTTAGGCTAAAAAAAAAATCTCAGTTGAGTGTTAAAAAACATAACTTCAGTCTTTATTTCAGTAAAAATGATCTTGACTTTGAAATCTCGGACGTCAGGAGGTCCCTGAATGCACCTGCAGCAGATTTTAAAACACTTAAACACATCGCGACAGAGAGATGACTGAACGTCGACTGTGGTGAATTTTATTTTCATAGAAATGAGCTGCAGCTTTTGAACGTGACCCAGTGACTGCATCTCATTGGCTGAACAGCCGTCACCTGTCTACAGGTAAATGACACTCACACCGGCTGAGACGGTGTTTCTTTAATAATCTGCAAACTAACCAAAGTTATCAGATCAATGTATGGAGTAAAAACTGCAGTATTTCCCTGAGATGTAGTGGAAGGACTGGGAAATAATCGAGAAGTACAAGTACCTTGAAAAGGTACTCGAGTAAATGTACTCGTTACCCTGATCGAGTGTGAGCAGTGAAACTCTCTTACCACTAACTTGAGCCTCGAACGTGGCGGCACTACCCTCCAGTGCCACGACGCTCTGCAGCGGCTGCGTGAACGTTGGTGCTTGTGTTGACATGGCGCCGGCACCCTGCAGAGAAACAGAAACAGAGCCGTCAGATGTCTGAAACCAGGACCGGCTCCTCAGTCCTGGTCTGACTTCAGCTCCACCTGAGAGTAAGCTGCACCTGAGGAGCGAGTTTTGTTGGCACTTTGCCTTTCAGGTGTCAAACAACGGCATCAGTTAAAGATTCAATGGATGGGTGAAGGGTCATCGAGGCGACCAGCAGTCAGCGCTAGATTGTTTGACCCTTTCTTCAACTCTAACCAGGTAGTTTTACCTGCCTGAACATGACTGAAGCTCAGCTATGGAGGCGATGGATCAGGACCAGTCACATGACTGGAGACGTGTTTAGTCTGGAGGACAGAGAGGAGGCAAAGATCGGCCTTCAGCCTTCAGCCTGTTTAGTTTCTTACCTGCACTCAGAATTTTATTTGTGTTCGGTTAAATCGAGGAGGTGTTCAGAAGTTCCTGCACAGCACAGATATCCAATGATATTCACTGAAGCTACCCAGGAAGTAGACCAAACCCTGCAGGGACGGACACACTGGTCCACCAGCTCCGAGTCTCAGAGAGGTTCAGATCACTTCTGCTTCTCATCTGCTTCAATGTAAAAACTCTTCACGTGACTGAAAGCATCTAAACAAGCAAACAAACATCCGCTAAAGCTCATTCAGTCATGTGATCACTGAGCAGCAGATCTGACCAATCAGGCCTGACCGACGTCGACATCGTGTGCAGCTGGTGTCCTGAGTCACTGCTTTCTGTCTGCAGCTTCAGGTTTCTGCTCTTTGCAGGAATGATTGTGTCCGGCTTCCTGTCGGCCATCTTTTCTTTACCACCTCAGCTAACAAGCTAATCGCTAATATGCAAATGTTTTTTTTGGTTCATGTTTTTATTGATGTATAAATGTGGAAGCAGCTGGAAAATGTGCTGAGTGTCTCCAGCAGCTTCACAGAGGTTTGAGTTTCAGAAGCACACAGCTATAAATGTCAGGAGGCGGGGCTTGTTGGACGCTGACGGACAGCAGCAGCTGGAGGTCAGCCGCATGTTAGAGTCATTATCATCAGCAGCAGAAGAAGAAGGAGGAGCAGGAGGAAAAGAAGAAGAAGAAGGAGGAGGAGAAGGAGGAGGAGGAGGAGGAGGAGGAGGAGGAGGAGGAGAAAAAGAAGAAGAAGAAGGAGGAGCAGGAGAAAAAGAAGAAGAAGAAGGAGGATGAGGAGGAGAAAAAGAAGAAGAAGAAGGAGGATGAGGAGGAGGAGGAGGGGAGAAAAAGAAGAAGAAGAAGGAGGATGAGGAGGAGGAGGAGGAGGAGGAGGGGAGAAAAAGAAGAAGAAGAAGGAGGATGAGGAGGAGGAGGGGAGAAAAAGAAGAAGAAGAGGGAGGAGGAGGAGGAGGAGGAGGGGAGAAAAAGAAGAAGAAGAGGGAGGAGGAGGAGGAGGAGGAGGGGAGAAAAAGAAGAAGAAGAGGGAGGAGGAGGAGGAGGAGGAGGAGGAGGGGAGAAAAAGAAGAAGAAGGAGGAGGAGTAGGGGGAGGAGGGGAGAAAAAGAAGAAGAAGAGGCCAGCACCTCTGCAGCAGGTGAAGCCTGAAGGAGTTTAACAGAAATAAAATAAAATATGATCCAAAAAAAAACAAGAAACACAAACGACCGGCAGGATGAAACTGAACAATCGACTCTGGATGAAAAATCATCAGACGAACAGAAAATCATTTCCAAAGAGGAAAAAATGATCAGAGAAGAAGAAAAACAGAGCAGAGAAGAAGAGAAAAAGTGCGAATGGAAATGAACCTTCAGATAATCAATAACTAACACCTGACGTGACCTTGCTGTGACCTCAGTACAAACGTGGACTCGGCTCTTCCTGCGACCCCCCCAGCATTCTGGTTTCAGTCTCAGGCGCCACATTTAGCCTCAGCTGGCGTCGCCGCATCAGCTCGTTACTGACAGCTGCTGAGCGACCAACCACAGATCCACACGGTCGATTCCATCGATCCCGCCTGACCTGATCAGGTCTGATCTGACGTCAAGTTTGTCGTGTTTAAATCAGCCTTGACTGATTTTAACGATCAATATCAAACAAAAGTGTTTTTGTATCTTTAGTCTTTTTCTTTGAGTTTCGTTGTTTTGTTTTTCTGTGAAATGTCTGATAAATAAAGTGTTTTTGTTCTGATTGTCATAATTAATTCAGAGATTCTCCAGATTCAAAAAGTCTGTTTGTGTTCCATCAATGAAAACATTTAGATAGATAGATAGATAGATAGATAGATAGATAGATAGATAGATAGATAGATAGATAGATAGATAGATAGATAGATAGATAGATAGATAGCTGTTGAACTGTTGAATTTATGTTTTTTTTATCTTTCTTTTATTCCATTTTTGAGGTGATAAATTAATAATGAATTAATAAATGGAAAATGTGGAAAATGTTGAAATTCACGTGATTCACTTTAAATTCTTTACAGATGATGAACACAGACGACTTCAGTCAGCACGAAGCTGCTTGACTTCTCTGACGTTTACGCCTCGTGTTCAGTCTGTTGTATATATATCAATATATGTTCTCTGAGGGGATCAATAAATCTGATCAATGAATCTGAATCTTTCAGGAGATATCAGGCTTTAATTCACTTTGTGTTCAGGTGTCCTCTACAGTCAAACATGGTGCTGGGGGGTGGGTTGGGGTTGGGGGCCTCCCATCCTGTTTGTTTCAGTTTGACTCTAAACTGAACACGTCAAGCTGCTTTAAGTCGTCTGTAGTCATCACATTTATTAATTCATTACTAATTTACTGCTTCAGAAAATGGAATAAAAGAAAGATAAAAAAACATAAATTCAACAGTCAAAAATGTATTTTAAACCAAAATATTGTTACAAAACAGTGGAAAATGTTGAAATTCACATGATTCATGTTCAGATCTTCACTGTTATTTCCTGATTTTATTGGATTGTTTTTTTTTACTTCATTAGGAAAATTTGGATCCAAATCACATGAACGTTTTATTCATTTCATCTTCTCATTTTCAGAATATTGAACACAGATATATGTGCGTGTACTTATGCATCAGTCCATTTCAGCAGCTGAAGACAAAACATTTAGAGACGTCAGCGTTCAACCAATGAGAGCTTTAAAAGAGCCGACGGCAGACACGCGATGCTGCTGTCATGACGACGTTTGATCAACTCTCTGAACGTTTCTTTAACAGAGCCGTCATCCATCTGCTCTCAGCGGACCAGGACAGGAAGTCAAAAAGGTGACGAATGGAAACCGACTTTGACATGAATAAATAAAACTCATCAGCAGCAGCTTTCATTTAACACTCGTGTATTTTTCACTCGAACACTCATTTCAAAATTCATTCAATTCATTAATTAAAAAATTAAATTAATGTCTCTGAGCATCTCTGCAGACACTTTTTGTTTGAGGTGAATGATTGATTATTTTCTAAACTGATCGACTGTGTTACTGCATGAGTACTGCAGTACTGCTGGTACTGCAGGTTTACTCCTGAACTTTGATTTTTTTTTTCTTCTTCATTTTCTAGATTTGTAAAAACTTTTTTTTTTTATCTCTATTTATTCAATAATTTTAAATCAGGCACCAAAACAAACAAACAAACAAACAAACAAAAAACGCTAAATCATCCAACGATCATCCAAGAGTTTAAAAGAGTGTTTGTTAAATCACTGCGTCACTGATCTGAGAACAGGGAAACACGAGACTGGACATACGAGGTTTCCTCCTGACAGGAACAACAGTAAACTGCAGTACATAAGAGGTTTTTCCACTGTGGTATTAGTACCTTTAAGTACTGCAGCCGAGTTCTTCTGAAGCTTAATTATTAACTCTAATTGTCATTGTTTCAGATTTTTACGGTTTTCATTTGTTTTTAAAAAATACACGAGCTGATGATGTCATCAGTGTGACTGCCCTGTGATTGGATGAAGAGCCTGATATGACATCATGATAAATTTTACACAGAAAATAAACACAGAAAAAATGCAAAAATGAAAATGAGACAAATGGATGGATGAAGTCATGAAATCATGAATTAATGACACACAAAAATAAAAATAAAATGTGAAAAGAAGTTTGATGCGAAGAAAAACATAAACAGAAGGTTTTTTTCTTTGTGTCGTCGTGATAAAACATGAGTGAGGCGTTTGAGGACAGAAACTTAAAGAGGAAAAGGAAAGTTTAGAAAAGTGTGAACTTAATTATTTCTTGAATCATTGTTTAAATAAAAGGCAGCGGATGATCAGTGAGAAGAAGTGCATTTCTGCTTGATTCCTTTGACTGTCTGTGGTCTTTGAACGCCTCAGGACAGCTGCTGTTTTTTTTAGTGCCGTCAGCTGATTTGTTGAGTTTGTCAGTTTGTCTCTGTAGCTTTCAGCACTGAGCCGATCAACTCTGATCGATCAATCACCGATCAGCACAAACAACTTTGACCCCCAACTCACAAACATGTTGGAACAAACCGAATAAACTCAGCTGATCAGGATCTGAGACTCTGAGCGACACATAAGGCAGTGGCCAAAAATACACCGACCCCCCCGACCATGCCGCCCTGACCCTGTGCACTTTGATTGACAGCCACCATGTGGCACATAGCTGGAGGTGCGAGTGATAGCCCTGCTGCCGATTCCCTTAAAAAGCCATCGGCGCCCAGCTGACGGTCCGCTCTCATGCTATCAGCGGCTATTCTTGGCTTTCCTCAGATCACTGCACAGTTTGCTTCCAGCTGAGCCCAGAAATATATCAAACAAACACAAAAACACCAAAAGGCAACGCGAGTTCACCCAAAACCCGATTCCCGACCCGCCGGCCTGATCCAGGTCTCCATAAACCACATGAGTCAGCACATTCGGCCCATGCAGCACATGAGGGGACACAAGGTGGACGTTACTCACTTGTTTCCACAAGAGTGCCTCAGACTGATGGGACGGAGCCCGGCGGACTCAAACGAGTCTCCTTATCCAGAAAGGTTTTCCACAAAAATCCAAGATGAGAACGGTCGAGCCTTGAAAGCCCCCCCAAAAACAAAACTACACAGTGAGAGGCCGTGTAGTTTTGCTTTCCCTCCTCGCAATCCCTCCACCCGAGGCGAGGCTGGGAATGCTCCAACTGCTCAGGAGGGCCCAGATGGTGGTTTAGGTCTTTATACCGGGGGGACAACCTGCATCATCACCCCACCGACGCTCCCTATTGGCCGGCGGGAGGCTCAGGGGGGGCATGATGGGACATGGCAGCCATTTATGAAACCTGCACCCTGTCACTCATTCTCGGCCGATCCAGCTTAGATTTGCTTCAATCTGCGATCGTCTGACGGCGGATTGTTAAAAACTCACATCTGAGCGTCTGATTGGTTAAATGAGATAAAGAGCGGAGACTTTGGACAGGGACAGGGACAGGGACAACGGCCACGGAGTCATTAAATAACTGCTGACCAAAAGGAGGCAGAGGCTGTCCCTGTCAGTCAATCTCCACCCCACCCCCACCCAGCCGGTGTTACAACACAGGAACAAACTGTGTTTACACTCTTCTTCTTCTTCTTCTTCCTCTTCTTCCTCTTCTTCTTCTTCCTCCTCCTCCACTCGAGCGACTGAAGGACCGTCTGGCTGATTGGTCGCACTCGGACTCTTCAGGCGGCCCATCGGCGTGTTTGCGGCTCTGCACAGGAAGCCGCCGGCAGCTCCGTCAGGGTTTGGTAACAGTCACTCAGCTGTCAATCATCCATCATCCTTCCATCCAGCAGGAATCTGCTCCACAGGAGGAAAGTGAGGAGGAAGAGGAGGTGAGGGAGAGGAGCTCCACTCCTTCATCTGTGACAGATGACTTCAGCTCAGAGACATTTAATCGAATCAAACGGCACGAAAACGTCACACGGCCAGTGATTGACCCCTCCTCAGTGATTGAACACAACATCAAGCTTCAGGCCCTGAAGACCAAGAACCCGTCTGTGGTTGTGCCTTCTCCTTCGTCTTCCTTCTCTTCTTCTTCTTCATCTTCATGATTGTGGTGCTGCAGCAACCTTCAGTACAACTCATTGGTACGTGTGAGGACTTTCAGCATCGAGCAGGCCTGATGTGTCCATCCAAACTCTGGACGTCCTCTTCAGACGGACCTCCACCACCATCCAGACTGACCCGCAGTGCTTGAAGATGTCTCTGTGGACAGATAGTGGACACAGCTCTGTCAGCTCTGAATAATGAAGAGTTCTTGAAAAATGACGTTTTGATGTCAAAGTAGATGCAGTGAAGCAAACCTGCATCTGAAACCAGAAGAAGAAAGCGGCTGACGCCTCCTCAGAAACTCTGCTGTGTGGAAGACAGACACACGACCTCACAGACATTTTCATTTAAGACCTTTGAAATGATTATGGTCCAGGTTCTGCTGATAGACCCTCCTGGATCGTGTCCTTTGTGTCCTCTTCTTCTTTGCTGCTCCAAATGTCCTTTCTGGGACATTTCATTTAGTTAAGTTCATTTAGTTAAGCTGTGAGTCTCTACACATGGTTTGTCCTCAGGTGCTTCCCTAATCTTACTTCAGTGTATTTACTGACGTGTCCTCGCAGGAGGTCCTGCTCTAAATGGGACCTGCTGGTCACCAGAGAGGACGCAGGTTTATGCTCCGTCCAGATCTACAGTCTGGAATCCAGAACAAACTGATTCTGAGACTTCTGCTTCCAGAGTCATTGGCCATTGACTGCTGGATGCATACTTCTACTGTGCGTTTCAGCTTTGAGTACATTTTGCTGACAATACTTCCACAGTCATAGCTGAGTAATATTTGTGATGAAGAAGACGAGGATGATGAGGCAGCCAGCCTGAATCTCATTGTTTTGGCCGCCAGTTTTCAGATTGAGATTATTAATCAATCAGTTCATATGATCCTCGCTCTCCATAACCTGATCAGACACTTTTAGATGAATGTGTGTGACGACATGTTTGCTTTTTGTTCAGAAGAAAACATTTTGAATCTTTTCTGTTCTTACTTGTTGTGATTGTGCTCAGTTGTAGCATCAGATGCTAATTAAAGCATTTTCTATGAATAAAATATTGATATGCAGCTTTAGTTTCTCAGTATTTTCTCTGACTGGCACTTTTTCTTTTCACACGTACATTTGGATCAGTCACGTTTTGAATTGTATTGAATGTGTCTTATTGTCTTAACTGCGATCATAAACTTGAGAACACATTGATCGTTTGAGTCTCAGCTCTGCTCCGAATCCTCTCAAAAACACCCACAAAAGCATTTTATGCCTTCTGCTGAACAAACAACATGAGTGAAGAGCTTTCTGATGCATTTACCCAGAATGCCTTCTGCCAGCAGTGGTTCGAGCGATGTGAGGCCCGTCTCCGCTCGGCTCAACGTCATTACAGCAAGTGAACAAGACACAGAGGTCTCAACGATGATGTCACACTACAGACACGACGGACCTGTCCCTTTAAGAGCTGAACGCAACATCATCAACACAGAGAAGAAACAGATCAA